>NC_057799.1:377202999-377248637 GCF_018294505.1 Triticum aestivum | reverse complement strand
CCATATAGGCCAGGGGAGGTGCGGGGTGGGCTGGTTGGGCCGGCCTGGTCGGCTGAGCCGACTGGGCCAAGAGGCCGAGTGGGGGGGGGCTTTTGTTTTTATTTATTTGTTTGTTTTTGTTTACAGTTGTGGCTTTTCTTTTTATTTAATTCTCTTTTCTCTTTTATTAAATTTTAGCTTTTATAGAATACAAAAGTTGTACCTAAAAGAGCATTAATAATTATGCCACTACCATAATTAGCTTCGCAACTAAAACAAAATAGTTTGTAACGGTTTATTATTTTAACCTCATTTAAATAATTGTTTTTGCTACTTTTTAAATCATTTTAGAGTATTTAAGCATCTCAATAAAATGTGGTTTCTTCAACATAATTACCTATGCATTATTTGGTACAACCTGAACATTTTTGTTTTAAGGTTTGAAAACTTTTATTGTTTGTTTGATTTTTAATTTGGACTCGAACCGGTTTCGAACTAACGCGAGATTAGCAACAGTAATCGATGTGACATGGAATCATTAGCAGAGGTTCACGGTAGCTGAAGTACCCGGGCGTCACAGTCGCCCGCGGCGCCGACTTCAAGGTAGCCGCTCCATGGGGTGCGGGATGGAGCACCGTCAGCGCCGGGAGGTCAAGCTAAGGAGAAGGTGCGATGCGATGAGTGTACAACCTCTTTGGTGGCGCCGAGTAGGCCTCGGCTTCGTCCGAGGAGTCGGTGAGGATGCTGCGGTTCCGGTGGAGCAGGTTAAGGCAGCGCTATGGGGATGGAGCAGCCGCGATTGACGAGGCGATCGTCGGAGCAGCTCCTTGGAGGTGGAGGATGCGGCTGAACCGGCGGGACGACGAGATGGACGACGGATCCTCATCCGGGGAGGTGGACGAGGGACGTCGAGCTGTTGCGGTGGACGACGTCGTCGGGGAAGAGGCTCCGGCTGGGCAGCGGTGAGGTGGCGGACGGAGGAGGGTGGGGTTTCGCGTCTGGAGCGGAGAGGTTATGGCGGCCTGGGATTTCGAATGGCAAAAAGGAGGCGATGGGAGGGGTGAACCATGACTTAGGGACGCGCTTGTCCAAAATGTAGGGTGTGTTACAAAAGTACCCCACACGGATTTGAACTAGCGGCCCTTTTGGCTCAGGGTTAGAAGGGGGATTTTGTGTGTCGGGATTTGGCAGCTGGAGGGAGTTTTCGCGCGCGTTGTAATTTCGGGATAGCAAGGCGCGGGTTGTGAAGGCGCCAGTTTTGGGAGTACGATATCTGAATTTTCGGGATATAACAAGGCGCGGGTTGAATTTTAGGGACAAGCCTAACGTATAAAATTGTACTTGTACGTACCAAATCAATTCACACTTCCCTCAACCAAAAAGAAAACGAAAAAAATAAAACTATTCACACCACACAAAGAGAGAGTCTTGCCCCGTTTTACTATAAAAATGCTATTTAAAGCTACTCATACCAACAATTTAGTGCAATTAAATGCTATTCGGTAGTATGAATCCATGTTATGTCCAATTAAATTTTTTCGCTTGCTGTATAATGCATGTAACCTACTCATACCAACATTTTAGTGCATTCCAACTGTCTATACTACCGCTGCAATTCGAACTGAATTTGAATTTGTTTCTCTATTTCAATAACAAATCTACAATCATGATTGTTGCTAACTTCAACCATCATTCGTGTATTACCTTAATAACACACCACATGATTACTATAGAGATAGATATGAACTATGTGTACTACATGAACTCGAATTCTATTTTTTGAATACACTTGATGTTGATTCCAAATAATAGTACATTTGATGTACTAACTATATATTCATAATCTAAACCATGTTCCATATGTGTACACCGTGTTTATCACACATAGTATAGTGCCCCGCCCCCTACATTATGACAAGTATTTAGACCTGAGCTGCAAAAGCCACACATTAGCCCAAATTATGATCAATGTTCTATATGTTATACGTAGTACTAGCAAGATGCCCATGTGTTCCACAGAACATCAATGTGATCAAGGGGAGGCCTAGTTTGCAAATACGGAGAGGGGTGTGGGTATCTTTTTTTCAAAATTGCCATAGTTTCCTTCCTATCCGTCAGATATAAACCGGACGGCCTATATTGCAGGATGGCGCCATCATCAATAACTTCATTTTTTTATAAGAGTAGAGATAAAATATATTATATGTAGTATAACATGTTCATAACCACACCATGTGTATCACCGTTATATATATTCACACATGCGTCGGTATAAAACACTATGATAAATTCTTCAAATATCCGAATTTGCTTTTTATAATGAAGTATGATTTCTATTCGTCTTTTACACCCACACAATCCTCTTATCTTTGTAGCTAGCTAGCGCTAACTTTCTCTCGTGCATGCAGACGCCCGCATCCCTCTAACCCTCCCTCATCATTCTCTAGCTCCATCGCACAAATTCGTCTTTTCACTTTAGGTCGTTCACCCACAGTGTGTCTAGGCGACCCACCTCCTTCTTTACGGCACACATCGATCGATATGCCTCTCCAGCCAGGTGTGCCTAGCACAAAACACAAGCTTCCCCTCTTCTCTTATCACCGTCCATGCCTCACTCCCACCACTCTTTTCATCGATCTTGTACTCGCACACTTCTCCCCCCTCGATATAGTATGACTCTCGCACCACCTCCTAGATGCATCCCTCTCTCTCTCTATCCTTCTCCCCGTGCCTCATTGGCTTCTAACACACACATGCATGTATACCGATCGATCTCCCAACATATACCTAGGTCGACTTTAACTATTCCCCCCCATCGATCGACGTACCTCACAAGTTATGTCTCTCCTTTTTCTGACAAAGGACGATTGATCTTCCTATGTAGTTATGTCTGCTTACCACATCCATATCGCCCCCATCATTCGTGCATGCCTCCTGACCCGTCTCTCACACGCACGTGCACAGACAGGCAGCCATCCCCTCTCTTATTGATATTGCAGGCGTGCCCTCCGGTTGTCTAGCAAGCCTATCCCACCATTTGTTAGAAGCAACTCCACTACCACCCCCTTCAACACTCTAGCTCTGTCTCTCTCCCAACCTTATTCCTCTCCTACACATGTGCATGGATGACGATTGATCTCCCTTAATACATGAGGTAGATCAATCTCCCTTAATACATGAGGTAGGCCTCTCTCCTCATCCACACATATACCAACCATTGTACCTCTATAGTTAATTAGGCCTCCCTCCCCCCCACCACACACCGATAGTCGAGCGCTGTAGGTAGGTATCCATGCCACAGAGACAAACTGCACATGTCCCCTCTCTCATTCCAGTAGGCCAGCCACTCTATATCTTTGACGTGGGCACACACAAATTCGATGGCACTCTTTATCGATCGCGCGCGCGCACACACACACACACATCATCCCTCTCTTCGATTCTATGGACACCTCAAGCCGATGATACCTCCACTCTCTTCTCGTGGATCGCCCCCTCTATATATATGATATATCTAGGACTCTATTTCACACACATTGCATATGTTACATTTTTTGATTGACCCCACCCACCCCTCCCCCCCCAAAAAAACTCTCACGAACCCACACACTATATCTCTCTATGTTTGTATCTCTCTCACAAAACCCCACGTAGGTGGTGTACGTATACAAGAAGAGAATAGGTGCACCGTGCATGTACTCACGCTTCGTGCCCAGCCACATCCGTGCGGGTACAGGGTGGAGCTCATTTCTGTACGAAATGGCAGCCCATGTGCTAATTTGAACGCGTCTAGCGGTTGTTTACCTACGGAGGTCATGTACCACGCATGCACGAAACAAAGTTTGACTTGATGCATTGGTGCGTTATTTTTAAATAAAGTTATATCGCTCAATGGCACGTACACAGAATATAAAACGATTTTTATGGAGAAAAAGGTAGTCCGCTCCACTATATACAATGGAGCCTGCCTGCCTGGTTTGTCTCTCTTCAGAGTATCTCAGACAAGGCTGCGGTGGCCTCACTCTCTCTCTCAACGTTGGTCACTGATCCGGCCGCATCCCGTCCGCCGGCGAAAAGGGAGGACGTGCATCGTTTCTCCGTTCGACGGCGCCGAGGCAGCACGTCCCGATCTGCGGCACACGCCGTTCTCTCTGACCAAGCTCCGGCGTTGTAGGGCCTACTCCACCTGCTCGCTGCCGCAATATGGGCAGATTCCACCCACCGCCGCCCACCTAGTTACATCCAGACGACCTCCAGGTATCCTCTCCGGCCTTGCTCCACTGCCCGTCTTCCCACGTCGCTGCATGTGGATCTTCCATAGTTCTTTGCCCAAAACGTAGCTCATCCGGCGTACTTTCCATATTGCTATCTCGTCCTCACACCGTTTTAGACAAACACAACCGTGTTGTTAGCTTCCCTTAGGACAAGGAATATGCTTCTTTTTTGTCGTCGCATGCGTCATCAACTGTTATTGGCCAGTAATTGTTTCCTTTCTACCTTTTTTTTGCATACAGGGCTATCCATTTCACCTCGTTGCTATTGCGACCTTTTGGTGAACTGCACAAATCACTTTTTTCTTAAGAGTGTTTTGTGCAGTTCTGCCAAAATGTCACACGGGCAACGTCTCTACATTTCATTGCGACTGCACAAAGGGAGATTGGTTTTGCTCTATCCTCCTCATCCAACTCCGAGCCTAATCTTCTCCAACTAGTTAGTCTTAAGAGAGACTGCAAAGGTGACCGGCTTCTATTTGTGTGTTTATTGTTTCATCAGCAGTCCTCTATTATCGTAATCACACTTAATATCTTTGGAACAGGGACGCTCAGCTCTATTTTAGTGGAACTGCACAAAATGATCGGAATGTTGCATGCTCCAGACAGCTACTTTTTTCCCCAACATGCCTTGTTGATTTAGACAGAGCTGGGGGGACGTTGCTGCCAATGAAAGCATGGATCGATTTTAATTTAACACCTTCTCACAACTTTGTCTTCAGTTGTGATGTAAATATTAGCTCTGATTAGCAAGGAAGTAGTTTTTTATTGTTTCCGAAAGAGCATCGATGGCAAGACACATGAAACAAAAGCTGAAAGCTCACACCATTGTACAATTTCATGTCGCTGGAAAATTATTTGCATAGTACGTCAATTATGTAAACAAATGCTGGAAGCTTGATAGCATTGCCAGAAGCCTCTTCGGCATCCGGGTCCATGTGCCATGCACAAAATTATACTCCTTCGTTCCTAAATATTTGTCTTTTTACAAATTTCAAATGGGCATATTTTAGAGTGTAGATTTACTCATTTTGCTTCGTATATGTACTCCCTCCGTTCCTAAATATTTCACTTTCTAGAGATTTCAACAAGTGACTACATATGGAGCAAAATGAGTGAATCTACACTCTAAAATATGTCTATTGATACGTCTCCAACGTATCTATAATTTTTGATTGCTCCATGCTATATTATCTACTGTTTTGGACATTATTGGGCTTTATTATTCACTTTTATATTATTTTTGGGACTAACCTATTAACCGGAGGCCCAGCCCTGAATTGCAGTTTTTTGCCTATTTCAGAGTTTCGCAGAAAAAGAATATCAAACGGAGTCCAAACAGAATGAAACCTTCGGGAGCGTGATTTTTGGAACGAACATGATCCAGGAGACTTGGACCCTACTTAAGAGAAGCTTCCAGGAGGCCACGAGGTAGGAGGGCGCGCCTACCCCCCAGGCGCGCCCTCCACCCTCGTGGGCCCCACGTTGCTCCACCGACGTACTTCTTCCTCCTATATATACCTACGTACCCCCAAACGATCAGATACGGAGCCAAAAACCTAATTCCACCGCCGCAACCTTCTGTACCCACGAGATCCCATCTTGGGGCCTGTTCCGGAGCTCCGCCGGAGGGGGCATCCATCACGGAGGGCTTCTACATCAACACCATAGCCCCTCCGATGAAGTGTGAGTAGTTTACCTCAGACCTTCGGGTCCATAGTTATTAGCTAGATGGCTTCCTCTCTCTTTTTGGATCTCAATACAATGTTCTCCCCCTCTCTCATGGAGATCTATTCGATGTAATCTTCTTTTTGCGGTGTATTTGTTGAGACCGATGAATTGTGGGTTTATGATCAAGATTATCAATGAACAATATTTGAATCTTCTCTGAATTCTTTTATGTATGATTGGTTATCTTTGCAAGTCTCTTCGAATTATCAGTTTGGTTTGGCCTACTAGATTGATCTTTCTTGCAATGGGAGAAGTGCTTAGCTTTGGGTTCAATCTTGCGGTGTCCTTTCCCAGTGACAGTAGGGGCAGCAAGGCACGTATTGTATTGTTGCCATCGAGGATAACAAGATGGTTTTTTTAATCATTTTGCATGAATTTATCCCTCTACATCATGTCATCTTGCTTAAGGCATTACTCTGTTTTCCTGAACTTAATACTCTAGATGCATGCTGGATAACGGTCGATGAGTGGAGTAATAGTAGTAGATGTAGGCAGGAGTCGGTCTAGTTGTCTTGGACGTGATGCCTATATACATGATCATACCTAGATATTCTCATAACTATGCTCAATTCTGTCACTTGCTCAACAGTAATTTGTTCATCCACCGTAAAATACTTATGCTCTTGAGAGAAGCCACTAGTGAAACCTATGGCCCCCGGGTCTATCTTCATCATATTAATCTTCCAACACTTAGTTATTTCCTTTGCTTTTTACTTTGCTTTTATTTTACTTTGCATCTTTATCACAAAAATACCAAAAATATTATCCTATCATATCTATCAGATCTCACTCTCGTATGTGACCGTGAAGGGATTGACAACCCCTTATCGCGTTGGTTGCGAGGATTTATTTGTTTTGTGTAGGTGCGAGGGACTCGCGCGTAGCCTCCTACTGGATTGATACCTTGGTTCTCAAAAACTGAGGGAAATACTTACGCTACTTTGCTGCATCACCCTTTCCTCTTCAAGGGAAAACCAACGCAGTGCTCAAGAGGTAGCAAGAAGGATTTCTGGCGCCGTTGCCGGGGAGGTCTACGCAAAAGTCAACATACCAAGTACCCATCACAAACCCTTATCTCCCGCATTACATTATTTGCCATTTGCCTCTCGTTTTCCTCTCCCCCACTTCACCCTTGCTGTTTTATTCGCCCTCTCTTTTTTGTTCGCCTCTTTTTCGCTTGCTTTTTGTTTGCTCGTGTGTTGGATTGCTTGTTCGTCACGATGGCTCAAGATAATACCAAATTATGTGACTTTACCAATACCAACAATAATGATTTCCTTAGCACTCCGATTGCTCCTCTTACCAATAGTGAATCTGCTGAAATCAATGCTGCTTTGTTGAATCTTGTCATGAAAGATCAATTCGCCGACCTTCCTAGTGAAGATGCCGCTACTCATCTAAATAGCTTCGTTTATTCGTGTGATATGCAAAAGAAGAAAGATGTTGATAATGATATTGTTAAATTGAAGCTATTTCCTTTTTCGCTTAGAGATCGTGCTAAAGCTTGGTTTTCGTCTTTGCCTAAAAATAGTATTGATTCTTGGAATAAGTGCAAAGATGCTTTTATCTCTAAGTATTTTCCTCCCGCTAAGATCATCTCTCTTAGAAACGACATCATGAATTTTAAGCAACTTGATCATGAACATGTTGCACAAGCTTGGGAGTGGATGAAATTAATGATACGTAATTGCCCTACTCATGGTTTGAATTTGTGGATGATTATACAAAATTTTTATGCCAGATTGAATTTTGCTTCTAGAAATCTTTTAGATTCGGCCGCGGGAGGCACTTTTATGGAAATCACTTTTGGAGAAGCTACTAAACTCCTATATAATATTATGGTTAATTATTCTCAATGGCACACTGAAAGATCTACTAATAAAAAAGTGCATGCGATAGAATAAATTAATGTTTTGAGTGGAAAGATGGATGAACTTATGAAATTATTTGCCACTAAGAGTGTTTCTTCCGATCCTAATGATATGCCTTTGTCTACTTTGATTGAGAATAATAATGAATCTATCGATGTGAATTTTGTTGGTAGGGATAATTTTGGTAACAACGCGTATAGAGGAAATTTTAATCCTAGGCCTTATCCTAGCAATTCCTCTAATAATTATGGTAATTCATACAACAATTCTTATGGAAATTTTGATAAGATGACCTTTGAATTTGAGACTAGTGTAAAAGAATTTATGAATTCGCAAAAGAATTTCAATGCTTTGCTTGAAGAGAAATTGCTTAAGGTTGATGAATTGGCTAGGAACGTTGATAGAATTTCTCTTGATGTTGATTCTTTAAAGCTTAGATCTATTCCTCCTAAGCATGATATCAATGAGTCTCTCAAAGCCATGAGAATTTCCATTGATGAGTGCAAAGAAAGAACAGCTAGGATGCGTGCTAAGAAAGATTGCTTTATGAAAGCGTGTTCTTCAAATTTCTATGAAAATAAAGATGAAGATCTAAAAGTTATTGATGTGTCCCCTATTAAATATTTGTTTTGCAATATGAATCTTGATAATGATGGGACTGAATATGATTTACCTTTGCCTAGAAGGTGTTCCAAAAATTTGGGGTTTTTAGATCTTGATGCTAAAATTGATAAAAGTGGGATTGAAGAAATCAAAATCCTAGATGTTAATAAACCCACTATTTTGGATTTCAAGGAATTTAATTATGAAAATTTCTCTTTGATAGATTGTATTTCCTTGTTGCAATCCGTGCTAAATTCTCCTCATGCTTATAGTCAAAATAAAGCTTTTACCAAACATATCGTTGATGCCTTGATGCAATCTTATGAAGAAAAACTTGAGTTGGAAGTTTCTATCCCTAGAAAACTTTATGATGGGTGGGAACCTACTATTAAAATTAAGATCAAGGATCATGAGTTCTATGCTTTATGTGATTTTGGTGCTAGTGTTTCCACTATTCCCAAAACTTTGTGTGATTTGTTAGATTTCCGTGATTTTGATGGTTGCTCTTTAAACTTGCACCTTGCGGATTCCACTATTAAGAAACCTATGGGAAGAATAAATGATGTTCTTATTGTTGCAAATAGGAATTATGTGCCCGTAGATTTTATCGTTCTTGATATAGATTGCAATCCTTCATGCCCTATTATTCTTGGTAGACCTTTCCTTAGAACGATTGGTGCAATTATTGATATGAAGGAAGGGAATATTAGATTCCAATTTCCATTAAAGAAAGGCATGGAACACTTCCATAGGAAGAAAATAAAATTACCATATGAATCTATCATGAGATCCACTTATGGATTGCCTACCAAAGATGGCAATACCTAGATATATCCTTGCTTTTATGCCTAGCTAGGGGCGTTAAACGATAGCGCTTGTTGGGAGGCAACCCAATTTTATTTTTAGTTTTTTGCTTTTTGCTTATGTTTAGGAATGAATCTTTGATCTAGCCTCTGGTTAGATGTGTTTTTATGTTTTAATTAGTGTTTGTGCCAAGTTAAACCTATAGGATCTTCTTGGATGATAGTTATTTGATCTTGCAGAAATTTCCAGAAACTTTCTGTTCACAAAAATAATTGTTAAAAATCACCAGAACGTGATAAAATATTGATTCCAGTTGCTGCTGATCAATAAACAAATTGTCTAGGTCTTCCTATTTTGGCTGATTTTTTGGACTTCCAGAAGTTTGCGTTAGTTATAGATTACTACAGACTGTTCTGTTTTTGACAGATTCTGTTGTTCGTGTGTTGTTTGCTTATTTGGATGAATATATGGCTAGTAAAATAGTTTATAAACCATAGAGAAGTTGGAATACAGTAGGTTTAACACCAATATAAATAAATAATGAGTTCATTACAGTACCTTGAAGTGGTCTTTTGTTTTCTTTCGCTAACGGAGCTCACGAGATTTTCTATTGAGTTTTGTGTTGTGAAGTTTTCAAGTTTTGGGTGAAAGATTTGATGGATTATGGAACAAGGAATGGCAAGAGCCTAAGCTTGGGGATGCCCATGGCACCCCCAAGATAATCTAAGGACACCATAAAGCCAAAGCTTTGGGATGCCCCGGAAGGCATCCCCTCTTTCGTCTACTTCCATCAGTAACTTTACTTGGAGCTATATTTTTATTCACCACATGATATGTGTTTTGCTTGGAGCGTCTTGTATGATTTGAGTCTTTGCTTTTTAGTTTACCAAAATCATCCTTGCTGTACACACCTTTTGATAGAGACACACATGATTCGGAAATTATTAGAATACTCTATGTGCTTCACTTATATCTTTTGAGTTATATAGTTTTGCTCTAGTACTTCACTTATATCTTTTAGAGCACGGTGGTGGATTTGTTTTATAGAAACTATTGATCTCTCATGCTTCACTTAGATTATTTTGAGAGTCTTAAATAGCATGGTAATTTGCTTAAATAATCCTAATATGCTAGGTATTCAAGAATAGTAAAAACTTTCTTATGAGTGTGTTGAATACTAAGAGAAGTTTGATGCTTGATGATTGTTTTGAGATATGGAGGTAATAATATCAAAGTCGTGCTAGTTGAGTAGTTGTGAATTTGAGAAATGCTTGTGTTGAAGTTTGCAAGTCCCGTAGCATGCACGTATGGTAAACGTTATGTGACAAATTTGAAAACATGAGGTGTTATTTGATTGTCCTCCTTATGAGTGGTGGTCGGGGATGAGCGATGGTCTTTTCCTACCAATCTATCGCCATAGGAGGATGCGCGTAGTGCTTGGTTTTTGATGACTTGTAGATTTTTGCAATAAGTATGTGAGTTCTTTATGACTAATGTTGAGTCCATGGATTATACGCACTCTCACCTTTCCATCATTGCTAGCCTCTTCGGTACCGTGCATTGCCCTTTCTCACATTGAGAGTTGGTGCAAACTTCGCCGGTGCATCCAAACCCCGTGATATGATACGCTCTTTCACACATAAACCTCCTTATATCTTCCTCAAAACAGCCACCATACCTACCTATTATGGCATTTCCATAGCCATTCCGAGATATATTGCCATGCAACTTTCCACCATTCCGTTTATCAAGACACGTTCATCATTGTCATATTGCTTAGCATGATCATGTAGTTGACATAGTATTTGTGGCAAAGCCACCGTTCATAATTCTTTCATACATGTCACTCTTGGTTCATTGCATATCCCGGTACACCACCGGAGGCATTCATATAGAGTCATACTTTCTTCTAGTATCGATTTGTAATCATTGAGTTGTAAATAAATAGAAGTGTGATGATCATCATTTTCTAGAGCATTGTCCCAAGTGAGGAATAAAAAAACAGAGAAAGGCCATAAAAAAAGAGAAGGCCCAAAAAAAGAAAAAAAAAGAAAAAAAAGAGAGAAAAAGAGAGAAGGGACAATGTTACTATCCTCTTACCACACTTGTGCTTCAAAGTAGCACCATAATCTTCATGATAGAGAGTCTCTTGTTTTGTCACTTTCATATACTAGTGGGAATTTTTCATTATAGAACTTGGCTTGTATATTCCAACAATGGGCCTCCTCCAGTGCCCTAGGTCTTCGTGAGCAAGCAAGTTGGATGCACACCCACTTAGTTTCTTTTGTTGAGCTTTCATATATTTATAGCTCTAGTGCATCCGTTGCATGGCAATCCCTACTCCTTGCATTAACATCAATCGATGGGCATCTCCATAGCTCATTGATTAGCCTCGTTGATGTGAGACTTTCTCCTTTTTTGTCTTCTCCACATAACCCCCATCATTATACTCTATTCCACCCATAGTGCTATGTCCATGGCTCGCGCTCATGTATTGCGTGAAGGTTTATAAGTTTGAGATTACTAAAGTATGAAACAATTGCTTGGCTTGTCATCGGGGTTGTGCATGATGAGAGCATTCTTGTGTGACGAAAATGAAGCATGACTAAACTATATGATTTTGTAGGGATGAACTTTCTTTGGCCATGTTATTTTGAGAGGACATAATTGCTTAGTTAGTATGCTTGAAGTATTATTATTTTTATGTCAATATGAACTTTTATCTTGAATCTTTCGGATCTGAATATTCATACCACAATTAAGAAGAATTACATTGAAATTATGCCTAGTAGCACTCCGCATCAAAAATTCTGTTTTTATCATTTACCTACTCGAGGACGAGCAGGAATAAAGCTTGGGGATGCTTGATAAGTCTCCAACGTATCTATAATTTTTGATTGCCCCATGCTATATTATCTACTGTTTTGGACATTATTGGGCTTTATTATTCACTTTTATATTATTTTTGGGACTAACCTATTAACCGGAGGCCCAGCCCTGAATTGCAGTTTTTTGCCTATTTCACAGTTTCGCAGAAAAAGAATATCAAACGGAGTCCAAACAGAATGAAACCTTCGGGAGCGTGATTTTTGGAACGAACATGATCCAGGAGACTTGGACCCTACTTAAGAGAAGCTTCCAGGAGGCCACGAGGTAGGAGGGCGCGCCTACCCCCCAGGCGCGCCCTCCACCCTCGTGGGCCCCACGTTGCTCCACCGACGTACTTCTTCCTCCTATATATACCTACGTACCCCCAAACGATCAGATACGGAGCCAAAAACCTAATTCCACCGCCGCAACCTTCTGTACCCACGAGATCCCATCTTGGGGCCTGTTCCGGAGCTCCGCCGGAGGGGGCATCCATCACGGAGGGCTTCTACATCAACACCATAGCCCCTCCGATGAAGTGTGAGTAGTTTACCTCAGACCTTCGGGTCCATAGTTATTAGCTAGATGGCTTCCTCTCTCTTTTTGGATCTCAATACAATGTTCTCCCCCTCTCTCATGGAGATCTATTCGATGTAATCTTCTTTTTGCGGTGTATTTGTTGAGACCGATGAATTGTGGGTTTATGATCAAGATTATCAATGAACAATATTTGAATCTTCTCTGAATTCTTTTATGTATGATTGGTTATCTTTGCAAGTCTCTTCGAATTATCAGTTTGGTTTGGCCTACTAGATTGATCTTTCTTGCAATGGGAGAAGTGCTTAGCTTTGGGTTCAATCTTGCGGTGTCCTTTCCCAGTGACAGTAGGGGCAGCAAGGCACGTATTGTATTGTTGCCATCGAGGATAACAAGATGGTTTTTTTTTATCATTTTGCATGAATTTATCCCTCTACATCATGTCATCTTGCTTAAGGCATTACTCTGTTTTCCTGAACTTAATACTCTAGATGCATGCTGGATAACGGTCGATGAGTGGAGTAATAGTAGTAGATGTAGGCAGGAGTCGGTCTAGTTGTCTTGGACGTGATGCCTATATACATGATCATACCTAGATATTCTCATAACTATGCTCAATTCTGTCACTTGCTCAACAGTAATTTGTTCACCCACTGTAAAATACTTATGCTCTTGAGAGAAGCCACTAGTGAAACCTACGCCCGCATCCCTCTAACCCTCCCTCATCATTCTCTAGCTCCATCGCGCAAATTCGTCTTTTCACTTTAGGTCGTTCACCCACAGTGTGTGTAGGCGACCCACCTCCTTCTTTACGGCACACATCGATTGATATGCCTCTCTAGCCAGGTGTGCCTAGCACAAAACACAAGCTTCCCCTCTTCTCTTATCACCGTCCATGCCTCACTCCCACCACTCTTTTCATCGATCTTGTACTCGCACACTTCTCCCCCCTCGATATAGTATGACTCTCGCACCACCTCCTAGATGCATCCCTCTCTCTCTATCCTTCTCCCCGTACCTCATTTGCTTCTAACACACACATGCATGTATACCGATCGATCTCCCAACATATACCTAGGTCGACTTTAACTATTCCCCCCCATCGATCGACGTACCTCACAAGTTATGTCTCTCCTTTTTCTGACAAAGGACGATTGATCTTCCTATGTAGTTATGTCTGCTTACCACATCCATATCGCCCCCATCATTCGTGCATGCCTCCTGACCCGTCTCTCACACGCACGTGCACAGACAGGCAGCCATCCCCTCTCTTATTGATATTGCAGGCGTGCCCTCCGGTTGTCTAGCAAGCCTATCCCACCATTTGTTAGAAGCAACTCCACTACCGCCCCCTTCAACACTCTAGCTCTGTCTCTCTCCCAACCTTATTCCTCTCCTACACATGTGCATGGATGACGATCGATCTCCCTTAATACATGAGGTAGATCGATCTCCCTTAATACATGAGGTAGGCCTCTCTCCTCCTCCACACATATACCGGCCATTGTACCTCTATAGTTAATTAGGCCTCCCTCCCTCCCCACCACACACCGATAGTCGAGCGCTGTAGGTAGGTATCCATGCCACAGAGACAAACTACACATGTCCCCTCCCTCATTCCAGTAGGCCAGCCACTCTATATCTTTGACGTGGGCACACACAAATTCGATGGCACTCTTTATCGATCGCGCGCGCACACACACACACACATCATCCCTCTCTTCGATTCTATGGACACCTCAAGCCGATGATACCTCCACTCTCTTCTCGTGGATCGCCCCCTCTATATATATGATATATCTAGGACTCTATTTCACACACATTTCATATGTTACATTTTTTGATTGACCCCACCCACCCCTCCCCCCCAAAAAAAACTCTCACGAACCCACACACTATATCTCTCTACGTTTGTATCTCTCTCACAAAACCCCACGTAGGTGGTGTACGTATACAAGAAGAGAATAGGTGCACCGTGCACGTACTCATGCTTCGTGCCCAGCCACACCCGCGCGGGTACAGGGTGGAGCTCATTTCTGTACGAAATGGCAGCCCACGTGCTAATTTGAACGCGTGTAGCGGTTGTTTACCTATGGAGGTCGTGTACCACGCATGCACGAAACAAAGTTTGACTTGATGCGTTGGTGCGTTATTTTTAAATAAAGTTATATCGCTCAATGGCACGTACACAGAATATAAAATAATTTTTATGGAGAAAAAGGTAGTCCGCTCCACTATATACAATGGAGCCTGCCTGCCTGGTTTGTCTCTCTTCAGAGTATCTCACACAAGGCTGCGGTGGCCTCACTCTCTCTCTCTCTCACCGTTGGTCACTGATCCGGCCGCATCCCGTCCGCCGGCGAAAAGGGAGGACGTGCATCGTTTCTCCGTTCGACGGCGCCGAGGCAGCACGTCCCGATCTACGGCACACGCCGTTCTCTCTGACGAAGCTCCGGCGTTGTAGGGCCTACGCCACCTGCTCGCTGCCGCAATATGGGCAGATTCCACCCGCCGCCGCTCACCTAGTTACATCCCGACGACCTCTAGGTATCCTCTCCGGCCTTGCTCCACTGCCCGTCTTCCCACGTCGCTGCATGTGGATCTTCCATAGTTCTTTGCCCAAAACGTAGCTCGTCCGGCGTACTTTCCATATTGCTATCTCGTCCTCACACTGTTTTAGACAAACACAACCGTGTTGTTAGCTTCCCTTAGGACAAGGAATATGCTTCTTTTTTGTCGTCGCATGCGTCATCAACTGTTATTGGCCAGTAATTGTTTCCTTTCTACCTCTTTTTTGCATACAGGGCTATCCATTTCACCTCGTTGCTATTGCGACCTTTTGGTGAACTGCACAAATCACTTTTTTCTTAAGAGTGTTTTGTGCAGTTCTGCCAAAATGCCACACGGGCAACGTCTCTACATTTCATGGCGACTGCACAAAGGGAGATTGGTTTTGCTCTATCCTCCTCATCCAACTCCGAGCCTAATCTTCTCCAACTAGTTAGTCTTAAGAGAGACTGCAAAGGTGACCGGCTTCTATTTGTGTGTTTATTGTTTCATCAGCAGTCCTCTATTATCGTAATCACACTTAATATCTTTGGAACAGGGACGCTCAGCTCTATTTTAGTGGAACTGCACAAAATGATCGGAATGTTGCATGCTCCAGACAGCTACTTTTTCCCCAACATGCCTTGTTTATTTAGACAGAGCTGGGGGGACGTTGCTGCCAATGAAAGCATGGTCGATTTTAATTTAACACCTTCTCACAACTTTGTCTTTAGTTGTGATGTAAATATTAGCTCTGATTAGCAAGGAAGTAGTTTTTTATTGTTTCCGAAAGAGCATCGATGGCAAGACACATGAAACAAAAGCTGAAAGCTCACACCATTGTACAATTTCATGTCGCTGGAAAATTATTTGCATAGTACGTCAATTATGTAAACAAATGCTGGAAGCTTGATAGCATTGCCAGAAGCCTCTTCGGCATCCGGGTCCATGTGCCATGCACAAAATTATACTCCTTCGTTCCTAAATATTTGTCTTTTTACAAATTTCAAATGGCCATATTTTAGAGTGTAGATTTACTCATTTTGCTTCGCATGTGTACTCCCTCCGTTCCTAAATATTTCTCTTTCTAGAGATTTCAACAAGTGACTACATATGGAGCAAAATGAGTGAATCTACACTCTAAAATATGTCTATTGATACGTCTCCAACGTATCTATAATTTTTGATTGCTCCATGTTATATTATCTACTGTTTTGGACATTATTGGGCTTTATTATTCACTTTTATATTATTTTTGGGACTAACCTATTAACCGGAGGCCCAACCCAGAATTGCAGTTTTTTGCCTATTTCAGAGTTTCGCAGAAAAAGAATATCAAATGGAGTCCAAACAGAATGAAACCTTCGGGAGCGTGATTTTTGGAACGAACATGATCTAGGAGACTTGGACCCTACGTAAGAGAAGCTTCCAGGAGGCCATGAGGTAGGAGGGCGCGCCTACCCCCCAGGCGCGCCCTCCACCCTCGTGGGCCCGATGTTGCTCCACCGACGTACTTCTTCCACCTATATATACCTACGTACCCCCAAACGATCAGATACGGAGCCAAAAACCTAATTCCACCGCCGCAACCTTCTGTACCCACGAGATCCCATCTTGGGGCCTGTTCCGGAGCTCCGCCGGAGGGGGCATCCATCACGGAGGGCTTCTACATCAACACCATAGCCCCTCCGATGAAGTGTGAGTAGTTTACCTCAGACCTTCGGGTCCATAGTTATTAGCTAGATGGCTTCCTCTCTCTTTTTGGATCTCAATACAATGTTCTCCCCCTCTCTCTCATGGAGATCTATTCGATGTAATCTTCTTTTTGCGGTGTGTTTGTTGAGACCAATGAATTGTGGGTTTATGATCAAGATTATCTATGAACAATATTTGAATCTTCTCTGAATTCTTTTATGTATGATTGGTTATCTTTGCAAGTCTCTTCGAATTATCAGTTTGGTTTGGCCTACTGGATTGATCTTTCTTGCAATGGGAGAAGTGCTTAGCTTTGGGTTCAATCTTGCGGTGTCCTGTCCCAGTGACAGTAGGGGCAGCAAGGGACATATTGTATTGTTGCCATCGAGGATAACAAGATGGGTTTTTTTTATCATATTGCATGAATTTATCCCTCTACATCATGTCATCTTGCTTAAGGCGTTACTCTATTTTCATGAACTTAATACTCTGGATGCATGCTGGATAGCGGTCGATGAGTGGAGTAATTGTAGTAGATGCAGGCAGGAGTCGGTCTACTTGTCTTGGACGTGATGCCTATATACATGATCATACCTAGATATTCTCATAACTATGCTCAATTCTTTCACTTGCTCAACAGTAATTTGTTCACCCACCGTAAAATACTTATGCTCTTGAGAGAAGCCACTAGTGAAACCTATGGCCCCCAGGTCTATCTTCATCATATTAATCTTCCAACACTTAGTTATTTCCTTTGCTTTTATTTTACTTTGCATCTTTATCACAAATTCACCAAAAATATTATCCTATCATATCTATCAGATCTCACTCTCGTAAGTGACCGTGAAGGGATTGACAACCCCTTATCACGTTGGATGCGAGGATTTATTTGTTTTGTGTAGGTGCGAGGGACTCGCGCGTAGCCTCCTACTGGATTGATACCTTGGTTCTCAAAAACTGAGGGAAATACTTACGCTACTTTGCTGCATCACCCTTTCCTTTTCAAGGGAAAACCAACGCAGTGCTCAAGAGGTAGCATCTATATACATCCGTATGTAGTAGTCCATTTGAATCTCTAAAAAGACAAATATTTGAGTAGTCACTCATTGAAATCTCTAGAAAGACAAATACTCCGGAGTATATTTAAGAACCGATGGGGTAGTGCACAGCTGCATGGGAGACTCAGACCGGTCGTTGCGCCGCATTAATAGTGAGTAATGAGCAGTCAAATCATAAGCCCCACCTTTCCCACTGTAAGTTGCTCGGAAGAAGCAACCATCAATACGCTCTTCTTTGAATCTGCTCATACTACTCCATCCGTCACTGTTTATAGAGCACGCTTCAGAAAAAGAGAAAATCTCTGGGACCAAGGCGACTAGCGGTCGGCCTGAAAAATAGCTTTGGTAGTTATAGCACGGCGTCTATTACTAGAGGAAATAATGCGTACACACATGCATGCAGTGCTTCCACCCCGGGTAGACACATGCATGCACGTACTCCACTTTGTAGTACTACATCGAGAGAGAATTGCGGTTACCAAGCTCTAATTAATTGAGCATTAAACCAAACGCGTCTAAAGTCTCTCTGGTGGTGGAAATGCAATGAGAGAAATGCATCATAATGAAGCGCGCCCTGTAAACTTGTCGGTGCGGAATGACGCCTATGGGATCACAAGAATCCCTACTACGGTTGCCGGGGCGCAGGGTTGCAAGAAGAGCAGGATCAGTAGCCAGCACAAGAATTGTTTGCCCAGGTTCGGGCCGCGAGGATGTGTAAAACCCTAGTCCTGCTTTGGTGGGTGTATTTCAGACAGTTCTTGAGCTCTCGAACTAGCTGTGGTGAGTGCGTGGTTCGAAAGAGCCGAATCCTTCTCCAGTATGCCATGGGCCTCCTTTTATAGTCGGAAGGGGCTGCCACAGTGGCACACAGGAGGTGGAAAGGCGTACAGTGCCTTGAGCTTATCGCTCGTATTACAGGACAAGACACATTTAATGCGTAGCTTAGGTGTCCCCTTGCTTTATTGGGGACGGGGGCGAGGCCCGTCCAGTCCGTCGCCGCTCCTCCTCTCTTTGACACGCGCCCTGGCTAGTAAGGCGCGTGGTGCCATGTAGGCAGGCAGGCAGCTGAGGTGGCGCGGTGGCGGAGCCTTCACGAAGATCTGCATGCCGCCACGCAGGCGCTCGATGAGTTGGCCTGGGAGCTGCATGTTGCCACGCAGGTGCCCGCCCAGTTGGTTGGGCTGGTAGCTGCATGTGAACGGCGGTGGAAGCTTGGTTGGCGTGGGCCTGGCGGTGGCCCTGCTGGCGTCTTTGCCGGGTGGCCCGGCAAGGGTCTTGCCGTGGCGCGCTGTCGTCCCCGGCAAGGGCCTTGCCGGGGGTCTGGTGGCCTTCCTCGGCAAGGATCTTGCCGAGGATCGTCGTCTTCTATTCCTCATCTGATCTTGAATATGTCTTCACAAATATCTGCATGCCACCACGGAGGTGCCTCCCGAGCCCTGGCCCAACGTGATGTTGGAGACCGTGGGCTCAAGGGTGGCCCGCTCTGTTGGTGCGGGGCGAGCTGTCCCGGCAAGGATCTTGCCGGGGCTGCTGAGGCTGCCCCGGCAAGGGTCTTGCCAGGGGAACCTACTTCGTCCCTCTGCTCTTTGTGGTCTTGGCCTTGGCATTGCTCTTATTATCTTGGGCTTGGGTCTTACCTTGGCTTACCTCCCCTGTTCTGCCTGGCGTGACCGTAGGCGCGGCTCTGACTGCCCGTGCACAGATATAGGGGTACAAAAACGCACCCCTCTTTTTGTACAATAACAGGAGCCCCCGGGCCTGGGCCACACATAAGCGCGACACGTTGTTGCGCCAGGCCCAAAACGGTGCACGGGCAGGCGGGGCGGTTTTTTCCGCGGTAAAACTTTTCACGCGCTGCGCTTCCCACGACCCGCGCGCGGCGCGGCGTGGAGGGGTGTGCGTGACGTGGGCGGCATGCGTGGGGCGGTTTCCACACGCATGCGTCATATCATAGTAAAGAGGCGGCTCGCGCCTTCCCCGTAAAAAGAGGGAGGCGTGGAGGCGCAGCTCATTTACTGAACGGGGCCAGGTCGCGGTCTTCAAGGCATCCACTCCCCACAATCACGGGGTGAGGAGAGGTCGCTTCACCCATCCCCTCAGTTCTGCACGCCCGCCACACATCCTTCATGCGCCTGGGGTGGCAAGCGGTGGAGGAGGGAAACCGGGCCGTCACTGGTTGGGGCAGCGGGTCGGTCCTGATTCCCTGCGCCTCCGGTGGCTGGATTAGCCGAGCGGGGCGGCCGAGTCCCGGCCCTGCCCCTTTATAAAGAGGGGGAAGGGGGATGGCATCCCGCATTCTTCTGTCATCTGCTTCCTCTTGCTTCTGCTTCTTCCTTTCACTCGCCATGGAGAAAGGGAATCCGGGTCCTCGACGGTGGCGGCGAGGGTCGCCGCTCGACACCGCGTCCCTCCTCCTCCTGAGCCCGTGGTGGTGGAACCGGCCGCGAGGGGAAGGGGGAGGGGGCGAGGCCGTGGGCATGGTCGGGGCAGAGGCCGTAGTGCTCGGGGAAGAGGAGGACGGGGCGGCGCGCCGGCTTCGCCCCCGCCAATGCTGCCTTTCCCGATGGAAGGCCATGTCGGAGACCAGCCCCGCGAGTTCTTCATTAGGCTGCGCTGGCCTCCGCGTCGCCATCTCCGTCTTCCTGCCCCGTTTGCTCGGGAGATGGAGCATGACCGGCCCCAATCCCTCAGATTGCACATGAGGGGTTGTGGGAATGGGGGCACGCGGGTCAACGTCGACTTCCCGGCTCCTCGGGTCATGTACCTCCGTCGTGGGTGGAAGACGTTCGCTCGCATCCACAGCCTGACGGCGGGGCTCGTCCTCTACTTCAAATTGATGGAGGACGGCCTGCTCTCTGTCAAGGTCTTCGGGGACTTCGGGACTCGCCTGACGTGCTGCATGGAGAGCTGCTCCGATGGAGATTCCGACGATGGAAGCTCTTCCTCGAGCGAAAGTGATGAGGAGGACATCGGGGCAGATGACGGGGATGAGTCCGACTAGGCGTCGGACGCCCCACGTGTGGGCGGGTGCGGCAGCAGCAGCATCTGCACCTGGCCGCTCCTCCGACAGGGTTTTGCCGGGGGTGGGGCCAGCTCCTTGAACTTCTCGGGGCCGTCTCCCTGGGCGGCTGGCGTTGGGAGGCTGCGGAAGAGGAAGAGGGCGGGTGGCAAGGCCGTCAACTCGGAGTACGCGGGCACCGACGCCTTTGTCGCGTACTGCCGGTCCTGCCGCCTCGTCTTCCAGCTCCTTTCCCGGCACCGTCATCACCGGCCTACCCGTAGGCGGCCACCGAGGTGTTCTCTTGGTGCTTTCTGCTGCTCGTAGCTCGCCTAGGCGCCCCTTTTGTCCTCTCGCCTCCTTGACCTGCCTCCTGAGGAGAGGGACAAGAAAGGAATCACGGGCACCCTATCTCTTTTTTTATCTGTAAGCCTTCGGGCCTTGTTAAATTTAAAGCTTGTAATCCCCTTTGTTCATGTTTTTCATTTTGTACGAACTGTACCTGTATGGGATGTTTTTAATGAAAAAGGGATGCTTGCCGGGTTTTTCGTTCGTGGGTAAATCCCGCGACAAGGAGCGAATCCTTGTAATTGTTTAAGATAAACGTTTTTCGCCCAGCAACAGGCCTTGCCGTCCCCCCACTCCACTCGACCGTTCTCGTGCTCTTGGCAGAGGCAGGGATGAAGTGGGCTTTAGGCTCCTCTTTCTACGTCCTTGCCGCCGTGGCTACAACCAAATCCTGACCCAGGAAATAATCCTTAGGTATAGGAAAAAGGGGAGCACGACAGCCTAGAGATAAAAACGAGGTTTCACATGCCCCAGTCCTGTTCCGAAATGCATGACAGAGGATAAAAGACTTATTTGGATCTGCAGCCCCCGGCAACCTTGTCTTGCCGCAGTTGGATCCTTGTGCTTGCAGCCCCCGGCAACTCTGGTTTGCTGGGGTCGGGACGTCGGTCCGTTTCCTTTCTTCCAAGTAGCTCAGCAAAAGTGCTCATGTGCCCTGCGAACCAAAGGAGGACAGAAAAGAAACAGATTGACGCGCACTCGACCTCTAGGCTAGGGGTTAGTCGCCGCTAAGCACTATCAACCCTAACCAAGGAATAGACTCAACTTAGCATGCTATAACTTAGGGCGCCAACACTTCATTTATTTATGCTCAGGGTCTGCGCCTGGCTTTGTACGAAGGGTTACATGCCTTGCCGGCAAAGCTTGTACAAAAGGTGGCTTGCCGGGAGGCCCGGCAAGCCACGCCTTATGGGTAAAACTTGCGAAGATGCTCGATGTTCCAGGAGTTGCTCACTAGGACGGCATCTTCGGTCTCCAGGCGGACTACGCCGGGCCTGGTGACTCGTATTACCCGATAAGGGCCTTCCCACTTTGGCGTCAACTTGTTGGCATTCTTGGCCGACGGAACGCGCCGAAGAACAAGGTTGCCTTCCTCAAAGCTTCGGGCATGAACCTTGTGGCTATGGTAGCGGCGCAAGGCTTGCTGGTAACGCACTGCTCTCACAGCCGCCCGAAGACGATCTTCCTCAAGGAGCGTCGCGTCATCTTGGCGCAACTGCTCTTGCTTAAGCTCATCATAAGCGAGCACTCGAGGTGACCCGTATATGAGTTCCGTGGGGAGAACTGCTTCTGCCTCGTAGACCAGGGCAAAAGGTGTCTGGCTGGTGGCTCGATTTGGCATCGTCCTGATCGACCAAAGAACCGCCGGCAATTCATCAATCCAGCGCCTTCCGCTCTTGCGCAGCTTGTCAAAAGTCTTTGTCCTTAGGCCTCGCAACACTTCAGCATTCACCCTCTCCGCTTGGCCGTTGCTCGGTGGGTGTGCCACGGAAGGAAAACAGACCTTGCTGCCGAGGTCTCGAATGTATTGCATGAAGGTGTGGCTCGTGAACTGCATGCCGTTGTCGGTGATGACTCTGTTTGGCACACCAAAACGGCAGACCAGTCCTTTGAAAAACTTGACAGCTGACTGGGCAGTCACCTTTCTCACTGCTTCCATCTCCGGCCACTTTGTGAACTTGTCGATTGCAACATACAAGTACTCAAAGCCCCCGACAGTGCGGGGGAAAGGGCCCAGTATGTCGAGCCCCCAGTCCGAGAATGGCCAGGAGAGAGGGATTGTTTGGGCTTGGGCTGGTTGATGAAGCTTCTTTGAATGGAACTGACACGCTTCACACTTGGTTACTAGTGCCGTCGCATCCTGGAGAGCGGTGGGCCAGAAGAAACCTTGCCGGAACGCCTTCCCGGCAAGGGCCCTCGACCCTATGTGGGAGCCACATATGCCTCCATGTATCTCCGCCAACAGCTCCAGTCCTTCCTCCCAGGGGATGCACTTCAAATTCACACCGTTTGGCCTTCTCCTGTACAGGACGCCATCGATGAACTGGTACAGGGCGGACCGACGGGCTACTTTTTCCACTTCTTCTTGCTCCTCAGGAAGCTCCCCTGTTTGGAGGAATTGGACGGTATGCTGTGCCGATGCTGGAGCCTGGGGCTCGACGGCAAGGGCCAAAGGCATTTCTTCCGCCATGGGAGCGGCTATCTCTACGGCCAGGGTTTGACGCCCTGCCGGAGCCAGTTCCTCTTGGGCAGGCTCAGCGTCCGCGGCAGCACCCTTGCCGGTAGCCCGAGGGGGCTCGGTAGGAAAGTACTTGCCGGGACCTGACTTCCTCCGCTTGTTCTGCCCCGCTGATGGTTCGACGGATGGTTGAGTTAGCCGGAGCAAAAAGACCTGGTTCCACAGGTAGCTTGAATGCGGCACGCTTTGACAGGTAATTGGCTGTGTCGTTCTCCGCTCGGGGGATGTGCTCCGCTTGGATACCGTCAAAGCGTTCCTCCATCTTCCTCACCTCATCCATGTAAGATTCCATCAATGGGCTCTGATAATCCTTGTTGACCTGTCTGACAACGAGCTGCGAGTCACCCCTGATGATGAGCTTCTTAACCCCGAGGTCTGCCGCGATCCTGAGACCGGCAAGCAATCCCTCGTACTCACCAGTGTTGTTGGTGGACATCTCCCTGGGGAAGTGCATCTAGATCACGTACTTGAGGTGCTCTCCGGTGGGTGCGACGAGCAGCACACCGGCACCGGCGCCTTGCAGCGAGAAAGCCCCATCAAAGTACATGATCCAGTCGCGGTCTGCTCCCTTGCCGGGGAGAGTGGTCTCCTGGATTTCTTCATCAGGTGTCGAGGTCCATTTTGCAATGAACTCCGCCAAGACTCTGCTCTGAATTGTCGAGGTACTTTCAAACTTTAAACCAAAGCTTGACAACTCCAAGGCCCATTCCACAATCCTTCCAGTCGCATCTGGGTTGTGCAGTATCCGTTGCAATGGGAGGCGGGTGACGACAGTGATCTCGTGGGCTTGGAAGTAATGACGCAGCTTCCTCGAGGCCATAAGGAGGCCGAAGAGCAATTTCTGCACACGGGAGTACCTCGATCTAGCTCCCTGCAAGAGGGAGCTGACAAAGTAAACCGGGTGCTGCATCATCTTCTTCTTCTGCACCACCTCACTTGACTGCGCGGGCACTGCCTCGGTGGCATCAGACTCTGCCGGGGGCCTCGCCTTGCCAGCACCAGGCCCTGCCGGGGGAATTTTGGGCTTGCCATCCACTGGTTCTGCCGCCATCATTGCCTCCTCGTTGACCTCCCTCTGTGCCACCAGCGCGGCGCTGACCACTTGATTCGTCGCCGCCAGATACAGCAGCAATGGCTCTTGTGGTTTAGGAGCAACCAGTATTGGCGTGGAGGAAAGGTATTTCTTCAGATCCTGCAATTCTGCCTCGGCTTCTGGGGTCCACTCTATTGGGCCTGCCTTCTTCAAGATTTTGAAGAAGGGAAGGGCGCGCTCGGCGGACTTGGAGATGAATCGGCTCATGGCGGCAATGCAGCCGGTGAGCCGACGCACATCCTTGATCCACTTGGGCGCCTCAATCTGCTCAATAGCCTTGATCTTGTCTGGGTTTGCCTCGATCCCGCACTGCGACACAAAGAACCCGAGAAGCTTGCCGGATGGAACGCCGAAGACACACTTCTCAGGGTTCAGCTTGAGGTTGATCTTGCGCAGGTTAGCAAATGTCTCTTCCAGATCTTGCACAAGAGTTGGCCCGTCCTTGGTTTTGACCACTATGTCATCCATGTATGCCTCCATATTTCTATGGAGCTGAGGTTCAAAACCAATTTGGACTGCTCTTGCGAAAGTTCAGCCAACACTCTTCAACCCGAAAGGCATCCGTAAAAAGCAATACGTACCACATGGGGTGATGAATGCTGTCTTTTCTTCATCCTCTCTTGTCATGAAGATTTGGTGGTAGCCCGAGTAGGCGTCGAGGAATGATAACAGGTCACACCCGGCCGTGGAGTCAACAATCTGGTCGATGCGCGGCAACGGGAAGGGGTCCTTAGGACAAGCCTTATTGATATCTGTGTAGTCAATACATAGCCTCCACTTCCCATTCGCCTTGCGCACCACTACCGGATTGGCCAACCACGTCGGGTGGAGCACCCCTCTCACCAAACCCGCCGCTTTGAACTTCCTGATCTCCTCTGTGATGAACTGCTGCCTCTCTAGAGCCTGCTTTCTGACCTTCTGCTTGACGGGCCGCGCATGAGGGCAGACAGCTAGGTGGTGCTCAATCACCTCCCTGGGAACACGGGGATGTCGGATGCTTGCCATGCAAACACGTCGACATTCGCCCGTAGGAAGGTGATGAGCGCGCCTTCCTATTTGCTGTCGAGGGTGGAGCCTATGGTGAAGGCCCCTCCCGTGCCATCCTCCCTGACGGGCACCTTCTTGGTCTGTGGCGGCTCAGCTCTGGATTTCTTGCTCTTGTCGGTACAGCTCTCTGGCACGTCCTCGACGGTAGCACAACACTCCGAGGAGGTGCGCTTGCCGGAGTGGGTGCGAGAGGTCTTGCCAGGCTTCTTCTTCCCTCCCGGGCCTTCAACGGCAGGAGCAGGTGCCTTGACGGCAGCTGCTGCAACTGCTTCCCGGTAGAGTTGGTCGGCGCAGATCAGCGCGTCCTTCTTGTCGGAGGGGACGGAGATGATGGTCAACGACCCGAGCATCTTTAGCATGTTGTAGGCATAGTGTGATGCTACCATGAACTTGGCTAGTGCCGGGCGGCCGAGGATCCCGTTGTAGGGCAAGGGGATCTCGGCCACGTCGAAGATGATCCTCTCTATCCTGTAGTTCAACTCCCGTCCAAACATCATGAGCAGTGTGACCTTCCCCTTCGGCTGGCTCCTCCCCGGATTGACCCCTTGAATCATGCCCGTTTCCTCGAGGTCTCCATCAGGGATTTGCAATCTTTTGATCACGACAGGCGAGATAAGGTTCAGGCCGGCCCCGCCGTCAACCAACATCTTGTTCACCCTGAGGTTGCGTATCGTTGGTGAGACCAACAATGGAAAACACCCGACCGCGGTAGTGCGGTCAGGGTGGTCCTCGGCGTCAAAGATGAGGGGCGTGCTGGACCACTTCAGCGGCTTCTGAGCGTCGAACGACGGCTCTGCTGCTGTAATCTCACGCGCCCACTGCTTGAGCTGGCGGTGAGAGGTATGCAGCGAGGCGCCGCCATCGACGCACATGGCCTCCGTAGCCTTCTGGAACCCTTGCTCACCGGACTCGTCGTCCTCCTCGTGATCATCGTCTTCTTGTTTCTTGTCACGGCCCCGGGCGGGCCTCTCTTGCTGGTTGTCCTTGCCGGGGCGGCTTCCTTGGCCGCCACGCTTCTTGCCGGATCCCTCAGCACCATCCTGGTCCTTCTCCTTGTCCCGCCTCTCGTACTCAGCTTTTTGCTTCTTAGCAAGCAGCTCGACTTGTCGGCAGTTCTGGAGGTCGTGGCCCTTGGTGCGGTGGATCTTGCAGTATTGCTTGCTGGAGCTTCCTAGCTTGTCGGTAGCCGCCAAGGCCCGGCACGCAGCGCACCCGGAAATCTCCTTGCCGGGGGCGTCTGCCTTGACCTTCTTGCCGGCACCGGTGTCGTCCGATCCCTCAACGGCAAGCACGACCTTGCCTTTGCGTTTCCTGTTGCGACGCCGGCCCTGCTTCGTCGGGGTAGCGGCGTCTTCATCGGTAGAGTCGGTTTCCGCGCCAACGTTTTCGCCGGGGTACTTCCGTCCCTCTTCAGCCCGGGCGCGCCTATCGGCCAAAACGTAGAGCTCGGCCACATCCTTAACCTTGGTCATCGCCAGCTCTTCGCGCATCTTGTGGTTGCGCACGTTCTGATGGAACGCGCTGATCACAGCGGCGGGATGAACGTCGGGGATGTTGTACTGCACCCGGCTGAATATCTAGATGTACTTGCGCAGGGTTTACCCTTCCTTCTGGGGAATGATATGCAGATCACTGGCCTGGCCATGAGCTTGGTGGCCTGCTGTGAAGGCGCCAACGAACTCATGGCACAGATCCGACCAAGAAGAAATGGAATCCGCCGGCAAGTGCATCAACCAAGACATCACATTGGGCTTCAGCGCTAGTGGGAAATAGTTGGCAAGAACCAGCAGCCTACATCGCGATGGTGTAGATGCTGAGGAACTCGGACGGATGGGTCTTGCCAGTGTACTTCTCGCCGACGTCGGGCTTGAACGTGCGGTGGGACGGCCACTGGAACTGCCGCAACTCACGGGTAAAGGCCGGGCAGCCCACCTTGTAAGGTAGGCCGCCGGAGCCCCCCTGTGCCGGGTGGTCCATAGCGGGTCCCGCCCGCTTGTCCGACTGGCGGCGCGTTTCGCGCCGGCGCTCGACGGTGGTTCGAGCGTCCTTGTGAGCTCGTTCCCGAAGGACCTGTCGCTGGTCACGGAGGGTCCGCGGGTCGGATGACGCTATGGAGATGTTATCACAAGCGTCGTCACGACGGGCCGACGCCCGCGGCGGCTGGCGAGGAGGAGGAGAGTGCACCGTGGCCGCAGCTCCCCCGGTCCTCCCAGCGCCAGCATGTGGTGGCTCGGCGGAGCGCCGACCCGAGGGCCCCGCCGGTCGCGGATCGTCTTTGTTGGCGACGGCGACGAGGCTCCGGATGGTGGCCCTCCACTCGTCGAGCTTCTCCGCAGCAGGAGGGAAGTCGAGGAGCAGCTGCGCGCGCGCCAAAGCTTCTGCTGGCGTGGGCGGCGGCGACAACTGCGTGGATCGCGGCGCGCTTCGACTTCTAACTACGTTAGAAGGAGCTCCGTTACGACCCAGCGGCTGCGTGCCATTTTCGCCAGCACTTCGGCAGGCGTGCTGGACCCCTTCATCTCGCGGATGACGCACATGGCTCTTCCCACGGCGGTGCCCAGGGTCACCAGCGTGGTGACGCTGCTCGGCGTGCACACCATGGGAAGAGCGCGCAGTGGTCGCCGGTGTGGGCGTCCGGGAGGTCGCTGCGCCGCCCGGGGGTGGCTCAACGACACCCCCGGAGGGCCCCGCGCCGCCTGCGGGGGCCCCAGCTCCGTCGTTGGATCCGGCGACATGCGGCCAGTCGTCTGGTGCGCGAACGACGCCGCTCGCCAGGCTCTTACTGCCAGGGCGGTGCTGGTGCTCGCGGACCGCGGCCCGGGTCTTGTCCGCGACCGGTCCACTGCTCGTCCGCACCGGCACGGGCCGTTCGGCTCCCAACGAGCCGATCGCCGTGGCCATCTTCTTCTTAGGAGCCATGGCGACGAAGAACTGCTAGGCTAACTACTAGACCAGATTCTCACAATTGCGCCCCCTACCTGGCGCGCCAAAGATGTCGGTGCGGAACGACACCTATGGGATCACAAGAATCCCTACTACGGTTGCCGGGGCGCAGGGTTGCAAGAAGAGCAGGATCAGTAGCCAGCACAAGAATCGTTTACCCAGGTTCGGGCCGCGAGGATGCGTAAAACCCTAGTCCTGCTTTGGTGGGTGTATTTCAAAGAGTTCTTGAGCTCTCGAACTAGCTGTGGTGAGTGCGTGGTTCGAAAGAGCCGAATCCTTCTCCAGTATGCCATGGGCCTCCTTTTATAGTCAGAAGGGACTGCCACAGTGGCACACAGGAGGTGGAAAGGCGTACAGTGCCTTGAGCTTATCGCTCGTATTACAGGACAAGACGCATTTAATGCGTAGCTTAGGTGTCCCCTTGCTTTATTGGGGACGGGGGCGAGGCCCATCCCGTCCGTCGCCGCTCCTCCTTGCTTTGACACGTGCCCTGGCCAGTGAGGCGCGTGGTGCCATGTAGGCAGGCAGGCAGCTGAGGTGGCGCGGTGGCGGAGCCTTCACGAAGATCTGCATGCCGCCATGCAGGCGCTCGATGAGTTGGCCTGGGAGCTGCATGTTGCCACGCAGGTGCCCGCCCAGTTGGTTGGGCTGGCAGCTGCATGTGAACGGTGGTGGAAGCTTGGTTGGCGTGGGCCTGGCGGCGGCCCTGTTGGCGTCTTTGCCTTGTGGCCCGGCAAAAGTCTTGCCGTGTGGCCCGGCAAGGGTCTTGGCGTGGCGCGCTGTCGTCCCCGGCAAGGGCCTTGCCGGGGGTCTGGTGGCCTTCCTCGGCAAGGATCTTGCCGAGAATCGTCGTCTTCTATTCCTCATCTGATCTTGAATATGTCTTCACCAAGATCTGCATGCCACCACGGAGGTGCCTCTCGAGCCCTGGCCCAACGTGATGTTGGAGACCGTGGGCTCAAGGGTGGCCCGCTCTGTTGGTGCGGGGCGAGCTGTCCCGGCAAGGATCTTGCCGGGGCTGTTGAGGCTGCCTCGGCAAGGGTCTTGCCAGGGGAACCTGCTTCGTCCCTCTGCTCTTTGTGGTCTTGGCCTTGGTGTTGCTCTTATTATCTTGGTCTTGGGTCTTACCTTGGCTTACCTCCCCTGTTCTGCCTGGCGTGACCATAGGCGCAGCTCTGACTGCCCGTGCACAGATATAGGGGTACAAAAACGCACCCCTCTTTTTGTACACCGACAAAATTGTGACGGAGGGAGGAGTAGTATGAAGGTGCAAAACCAAGTACGCGTATGGCCAGTCGGTCAACGCACCTCGTCTTGGCGTATCACTGACATGTGGGACCGGAGTGTGAGCAAACCGATCTCAATTGACGATAAAATGGCCAACCCGCCGTTCCTTGAGAGAGACGAGGAGCGAGAACACACAGACGGGCTCGCACGGAGGCCAAGATATATTCGAGCATGGTTGATCGATATCATCATTACATGTTGGGCTGCCGTTTTCCGCCCTTCTCCGGAATAAATGTGTACTTTATTAAAGATTAAGAAAAATAAGAGTACAGAGGCTCCACCATGCGGTTCTAGTAGTATTAATACTCGTACTACTAAACCTTGCGCTTGGCTCTTCGCCTCTTCGTCAAGTCGAACAATGATGGTACTCCGCATGTTCGGTACTATAGTGTATGCCTCTGGCAATCTGACACCGAATGAACTGATGCATGTCCACCGCCTGGGCGAGGTACGTTGCATTAGTCAAAAGGCCTAAGCGAGCTTCACCTTGTCCTGCAAGCTTCTCCTCGTTCTGCGAGTTGACGGGACACACCAACAAGTAGTGCTAGTCCATACTCCCTCCTTTCCGGTTAATATGGCCTAATCTTTTTGCGGGTAAATGAGAGAGCTTTATTCATAAATAAGCATTCTTAGCACGATCAGCCAAGACACTGGTCACTAGGAAGCGAGGTACCCCGCAAAAAAAGAAGTAGGAAGCGAGGTGTTTCATCAAGCCAGCTCTCGGCCACATTCAAAGTGCAGCAAGCACGGTTCGCACAAAGATGCGCCGCAAGGTTTGCTGACCTGTTTACATGCTGAATAACAAAAAAGAGAGGAAATATTACCGAGGGCTCCTATTTGTAATAGGATATGAGCCAGAATTAAGCGAGAATTGTGGCGAGTGTTCCATGCAATCAACTTCCATTATCACATGCGAGAACCCTCGAAGAGAACCAAATGTGTTGAAGATTGCTTTATCACATTTAAAAAATATAATAAGAGTGCAGACGCTCCTCCATCCGGTTCCTAGTACTAGTATAGTACCTCTATAGACTATAGTAGTAGTACTAGTAAACCTTACGCTTGGCTGTTCGCCTCTTCGGGAAGTGCAACAATAATAGTACTAGTATAGTGTATGCTTCTGGCAATCTGACACCGAATTAACTGTTGCACGTCTACCGCCTGAGCGAAGGACAGCTTGCATTAGTCAAAAGTTTCTCCTTGTCATGCGAGCCACCACGCGCAAGCTTTTCCCGTCCTGCAAGCTTCTCCTTGTTCGGCAAGTTGACGGGACACAACAAAGTAATGCTAGTCCATACTGCCTCCTCTCGGGTTAATATGGCTTAATTTCAAACGAGATAAATACACTGTCTGTCACTGTATATTTGTAAAAATACGGTCAGTGGACTTCATAATACGCTCATTGTGCTCAATATATACATTTTCCGGTGTTTATACGGTCACTAGCTCACCCTGGCTGAGTATGTGTGTGCATGCACGTGTAGGTTGAGCACTTGAGCGTGACCGTGTGTGTTCTGTCGTGTGCTCGGGCATGCATGCATTAGGGCGTCGCGCGCGTTTTTGCGTCCATGTGTACGTGTGACTGTTGCATACACGTAGGGGGAGTACGTGTAGGGGCCACTAAAGGAGCAGTCAAAGCACACAGTAAGTTAGTCGGAAGAAGCAACCATCATTTTACTCTTCAATGACACGTACGCAATATAAAATGGTTGATATGGAGAGAAAAAGAAAACCACTATATATACACTAGCAGGAGCCTAAGCTACAAGCCTGCTTGCTTGGGTTGCTCTCTTCACAAGCATCGAACGATGGTGGCCACACCGCTGGTCACATATCCGGCCTGATCCCGCAGCTGGGGGAAGGGAACAATGTTCTGCGTAGACGCGGTCGACATCAACGAGGGAGAAAATCCACAGTCGGTGCGTCCCAATCGGGGGTCACCGCGGTATGGGCCGATGCCGCATCCCAACCGCCCTTCTAGCTTACAGCCCGACGTCCCAGGTAGTCCATCTTCCTTTTGGAGCCGGCTTGCTCCACTGCCGCAGCTCCCCACGTAGCTCCATCTCCATGTCGATCTTTCTCTACTTCTACCGGCTTCTACTTGTGATGAGTTTATGTCTCATGAACTAGTGCCAGTACTATTATTTAATCACACTTCTTCAATATCTGTGCCATCAGGGATGCTCAGCTCGATTTTAGTGGAACTACACAAAAGCATCGTATGATCCGAGGGTGCCAGCCGTCTTTCCTTCGACAGGTTCTACCTGGCCAGGAAATTAAATCCTGTTTAGGGTTTAGGGTTTGAGTCGTAGTGACCCCATCAGTAGTTTTTCTTTCATACACGCTCTCACAACTTTTGTCTTTAGTTTTGAAGTAAGTATTGGCTATGATCTGTGAATCATTGAGATGCATCAGCATGCGTGTTAGTTTTCCTTTGTATTTGATGGAATGTTGTAACGGGGCAACCTTGGAGTAGGAATGAAAATGGAGTGGAAAGTTTCCGTTTTTCCGGAGAAAAAAATGGAAACGGAGAGAAACCAACGTTTCGTTTCGTTGGATCGCGCCATCGAGCAAAACCAACGTTTAAATCACGTCTGTCGCGTTCGTGTCTCACCCTCCTCCACGGCTCGACCCCACACGGTCGCTCGGCATGCCACTGCAAACCGAGTATACGATAACTTCCCCGCCTGCTTGTCGATGGATCGCGCCATGGAGTACTAGTACTACTGGAAGAGATTGACGAGTTGGGGAGGACAGCTAGCTGTAGCACGGACTCCCAAGAACTTTTTACATGCATGTTGTGGCCGGCTATTGCGACCTTTGAACGTGGAGCAGTCGCGTGCACCAAGAAGCGGCGCGGGCGACGCTCTCTCGGCCGGCGCGCCGCTTCAATGCCGGCGCCAGTGAGAGGTCGTGTCCGCTCTGGCCGGGCATGAATGCGGCACTGACTGTTTCGGGCGGGAAGCACGCGCGGGTGATGAAGAGGGTTCGGGTTGGTCAGGAGCGTCCGTGGCAGCGGTCCGGACGCCCGCAAACAAGAGATGATGTACGTTAATATTGCCGCGTATATAATTAACAACGTAAATAATGTGCCAATTGGACAAATATGATTGGAGATGGAGATGGAAATGGAATTTTACGTAAACACGGATATGCATGTCTATGTCTATGTGTGTGTGCACGACGACTCTCGCAACCTGGAAGCGGGGGCGTGTTTTTGATCGAGTTTTCTTTCTTGGTACGTTAAAAAATTGTCCGCTAGTTTTTGTTTCTTTTTTCCGGGAATGCGCGTATTCAATTAAAACCACTGCTATGGAGAGGTTGTTTCACTCCATTATAGCCTCTTGTTTGATAGAGTTCCTCGCGTCTCAGTCTCTCACCCTCTCCATATCAAAACAAGATGAAAGTGTCCACACTATCTCTCTCCTCACCGGTGGTCACGGATCCGGCCGAATCCCGTCCGCTGCGGGAGGTGAGGAGGTGCAGCATTGACATTGTCGCCGTCGGCGATGGAGGAAGCCGATGCGCACCATCCTCTCGGAGCCGGCGCTGGCGCGGACGAAGGTCCTCCACGCCCTTTTTTGCTGCCGTCGTGTGGGCAGATCCCGCCCGCCCGCCTAAGCGACATCTCGCCCACCTGAGGTATAACATCTTGTACTGGTCCAGCTCCCCAGGTCGCTGCATGCGGGTTTTCTTCTATGCGACTACTCCCCAGCTCCCCATGTATAGTAGCTAGGGTTCATCGGCTGGTCCAACATCACCTACTATTATAGAGGAAATGCCACTCGAAAATTTGTCCTGATTTATGCCTCGGTGGAGGTATACATTTTGTTTCGACAAAAAGTACATGGTGGTTGTGCGGTCATTGTCCATATGCTCCTATTGCTGCTGCTAATCTAATACTATCACTGGTTAAATGAAGAAATGCTTTTTTTTCTTGGGTATCCTGGTTTAGTTCCCATCAAGATAATCATGATGCTTCTGTTTGTTGGTGTACTTTTCATAATTCTTATTGACAATTGAGATGTCGTTGTTAATCTTGTAAAACAAAGTAACAACACTATATCCCTTTTTTATATTTTTGGAAATAGCGATGCGTATCTCCATACCCGGGCATGTCTTCCTCAATTTTAGTGAAACAGCACAAAATTGGATGGCCATTGTTGTTCCGCCTCACTGTCCTCTGCCACGTGGTTCTTCCTTCCTCAAGCTTGACTACTGAGAAGAAACAGACCACAGTGAGGATTTGTCGAACTTCATAGGTGCCTCACCCAAACTTGATGCCAAATGGATGATGCATCACCACCATGACCTATCGATGCTCATGGTTGCGCCTCATGGTTGCGTCGGCTAGTGAAGCTGATCGATTTTCAATGAAAAACAAGCTGTCTTCCATCAGTGCTCTTTGCTTGTTACCCACAAAGATGATATGCTTCGTCAGTTCACCTTGGTTGCCTTGGAGACGCAGTCGTCTTTCACGGTGGTGCAATTTTATCACACAATTGGCTACGAACCAAATGTTTCCTCGAAGAAGGGTCGACGTTGGTACTGTCATTGGTCTAGCTGCATGTTGATCTTTTTCGATTCTGTAGTCGAATCTAGGTCTTGGTTCAAAGAGGAAACAAGGGTGCAGTGGGGTGGAGCATGAATCTAGGACGTGGTTCAATGAGGAAAGGAGGGAGGGAAAGTAGTATAGACTAGCTATCCAGCCGCTTTGTTGGTCGAAAAGGGAAAAAGGGGGTAACCCAGTACACACATCTGTAAGGAACCCAACTCTTTGTTGAAAAGGGAAAGAAACTGGGGGGTCGGGTAGTTTGTGCATGACTAGATTTGCTGCCCTCACATCGGAAAAAGTTTCAAAGAGAACAAATATGGGACCAATGTAGATATGCTGCTTGGCTACATACTCTGCATCACCCATTTATACGTGTGGACGCACATGGTGCTGGCATGTCCCATGTCCCATCCACATGATCGTGCAGTGTATTTTGAGATGTTGTGCTACTTGCATTGGTACTATTTTAAATAAATGTTGAATTGAAGCTATTGTATTTTAAGCAATGCCACTCTCAGAATTAACTACTGAACTATTTTAAGAGAATTTCTCTGTTAATATGAATCAATGCAACCGTTTTAGAAATGCTACTGTCCTATACTTTGTTTTCCATCAAGATAAGGTAGATGCTTCTTTTTGTGGCCGCATGTTTTATCCTCCTTTATTGGCAGTAATTGTTTCCTTTTTTGCCTCTGTTAAATCAGGGATATCTATTCAACTTGTTGCTATAGCAAACTTAAATGTCTCACCGGCGAGTTTACTTGATTTCAGAGTAACTGCACAAAACGAGATTGGATTTCCTATTCGTGTTGGCAGATTCGTACGTGATCTTGTGTGCGTCATGACAGGTTGGTACTTGCCTACATCCACATGATCGTGCAGTGTGTTTTGAGATGCTGTGCTACTTGTATTGGTACTGTTTTAAATAAATGTTGAATTGAAGCTATTGTATTGCTGTCTTTTCCCATTAAGTAGTGAACAAAAATGGGACCAACCCTGACATTATGCTTGTTGCTTTGTTACAACAAACTCTACATCACCCCCTTTATAAGTAGATGGAAGCACATTTGTTGTTGCGCCCACTCTCCCCTGGAACTGTTTATGCTTTTTGTTAATCTAATGCCGCTAGTAAAATTAAGCAATGCCACTCTCAAAATTAACTACTGAATCTTATTTCAAAACTGCAACACTTGTTAGGGTTGGCGGGATTACCATTTTTGTGGCCGCATGTTTCATCCTCCTTTATTGGCCAGTAATTGATTCATTTTCTGCCTCTGTTAAAACAGGGATATCTATTCAACTTGTTGCTATTGTGACATTTTGCGTCGCTTAATTTTGGTGGAACTGCACAAAATGAGACCGGATTTCCATATATGTGTTGAGATCTCTTTTAGATCCACCTCAGGCGTTGTTTCAAATCTTTGTCTTGAAAGGTCAGTACCTACTTTTCTCAGAATTAACTACTGAATCTTAGTTCAAAACTGCAACACTTGTTAGGGATCGGCCGGAGTACCATTTCTGTTAGGGATCGGCCGGAGTACATGTTTAAGAAATGTATTGTTCAGATAATGTCTCTGTTATTATATATCAGCTACAGTGTTTTACAAATGGTACTATCCTGCTTTGTAGTTCTTTCTACATGTTTAACCAAGGTATTGTTAAGATAATGTCTCTGTTAAAATGAGTCAGTCTCATTGTTTTAGGAATGATACTTTTCTGCTTTGTCGTTCTTTATACATGTTGAAACAAGGCATTGTTAAGATAATGTCTCAGTTACTATGAATGAATCACACTGATTGAAAATTGCTACTCTCCTGCTTTGTTTCCCATTAAGATAAGGTAGATCAGTAGATGTTTTTCTTCTGGGAGTACAAGTCATCAACCGTTATTTCTCAGTAATTGTTTACCTTATACCTTTTGTTGCTTACATGGATATCAAAATTAAAGCTCGGTTTTATTCCGACTTTGATTTTAGTTGAACTGCACAAAAGGAGCCAATGTGTCTAAGGCAAACTGCTGCATTAGTGGGTCCAGTTGGTCTTACCACTTTGCAGAAAGAAGCAGTCGTTGTTTGCGCTACATTACACAAGGAATGATCGAGAAGCTTTACAGAGTATTAGTAGACGCTGGTGGCATGACTAGTCTGCAGAGATGGCTGCTTTACTTGTGGTTCGGAGGAACACTGGGCAAACAAGTGCCCAAACAAGTACCAAGAAGCCAGGACAGGACTCCAAGTCTGTCAATGTCACTCTAAGCAACAATGATGGGGCATCTGGGTATGGTAATCTGTTTACCGTACTTTCAGTTTGTTAGTCCACCGATTGGTGGGGTGACACTGGGGCCAATATTCATGTGTGTGTGCTGATGTGTCTTTGTTTTCTGGCAGAATATAAATACGAAATCCACAGGGATGCTGAGCTTGATTTTAGTGGAACTGCATAAAATATTCAGATGGTTCGTGTCCTCCATAATAATACTTCATCATGCACAATACATCGAATGGTTCTCTAATCATTCGTCGTCACCTTGAGCCACCGGACTATCAGATGACAAACGGATGACAAACCCTGCCCGTTCCACAATCATAGGCATTACATATTTTGAATGGGAAAAGCTTGTCAAAGTTGACATTAGTTTAATATATTGGAATTGGAAAACCTTGTCAATTTTTGCTGATTGATGTTAGCCAGGAGACATGCATTTGATATTTTTGAGTGGGACGCCCTTTGCTGTGAGCAACGTCGGCCGTCTTTTCCTATTCCTGTCTTCAGTTCAGAAGTAAATATTTACTCTGCTAAGATCCATAGTCACATGAATGTTGACTTATGTAAGATATTTTAAGAGTTTGTTCTGAATATTGTTTATGTAATGCCAGGCCTTGTCTTTGATTGCAAAGTTGAGCTTGGAATGTTGTGGCATGCGGCACCACGAGCTGTTCACCGTGCCTCCTGAGAATAATGCTTCGTATTGTTTTGCATGTCAATCTAATGCCAGTGATTTGCTTGTTAGGATGATCATCCTCTTCTGTTGTTTCCGTGCTTAAGAAGTTCATCGTCTTATGTTTCATTCATAGCCTATGCGACAAGTCGGGTAGGTTAGACGTGAAACCATATGATCTTCCGACCAACTCATCATCTTAGGCCGTGATTGGATCGTCGTTTTCCAACCAAAACCGCTTGTAAAACTGACACTTGTAAATAAAAGCAGATGGTCTCGGGCGAAGCGCTTGGTTGGTCGATTTCGACTAGTAAAATATACACTGGTCTCTCAAATTACACGCGTAACCCGCCGGTTTTACTAACAGACCTTTGGCCCTCGGTTTCATTACGTCTGTATTTTACGCGTTGTTTCCGATGACGAGTAAATTACACTTGTATCTTAATACAGTTGTGAAATAAACCAGAGCTCCCAAGCGCGGCCTTACCGTTTCATGCCGTCTCAGTCTCTCGAAGGTGCTCATAGGTGTCCGATGATCCTGGCTTCCTGAATAAGCAGCGGGGGCTATATCAGACCATCCGTAGGGCCCGCGAGGCCCTCTCCGTCGTCCTTCGAGTTGTTGCGCTCGCCTGGCGCCGAGCATTGTTAACATGGTCAATGAACATGAGGATTCAGGAGATGACTTTATTTTGACCGGTTGACAGTAGGGACCCACTAGGGCCATAGCCGTACATAAGCAAGTGCCTCCTTATTATGTACAACTATATTTTTTTGCTTCCTCCTGATTTCCTGACATCACGGTCCCACACCATTGTCAACCTATGAAGTCAATAAACGAGAGAATTGCACAAGGTGCGGCCGACAGCTGGGACCAAGCAGCTCGAGCAGTATTTGTGTTTTTGAGGCGTGAGCACTACAGAGTTTTTCTTGGCGATGTTTTTGTTGTTGTTCAGAGGAGAGCAGGGTATTAACTAGGCGGGCTGTGGCCCGTCTAGCCCAGGACAGATATCCAGCCTAGATATTAAATTTTTTCAAGATGAAAATGGCTAGCCTAGCTATACGTTTTTTTGAGGAATACCCAGGCAAGGTCAACTTGTTATTCTCTGCCCCGCTGGGCTGCAAATCTTTACTAGGAGGGATGCATCAGGCTTAACAGGAAAATGGGCTTTAAAAAATAATAAATGGGATGTAATTATAAAAACTGGGCGGTACCTATAAAAAATGCACCAAGCACGGAATTAGTTTATAAAATATTATTTATGGATTTTAAAAATCTTAATTTTTAATTGTTGCGCGCGCAATGTTTCGTTAGATTTTTACGTAATACAAACTTATATTTAATTTGACTAGAAATTTCGGGATAAAAATATTTCGGATCCCATCAAAATGTGGGAAATTTTTATTGAATTATGTCTTGAACGGTTGGTTGAAATTATTAATCGTTGAAAATGGGCTGTACTTTTAACAAACTGTAAATGGGCTGTAGTAAATTCCATTAGAATTCAAAAATGGGCTGTACATTCTTACAAATCACAAATGGGCTATAAGTTCTCTCCCACACACTTGTGGGCCTACTAAGTTGACGCATATGCAAGGCTTTGTCAACTTATTATAGTCAACACACGGTTCTAGCAGCAGTGGCCGTTGGATGTCCATCCAACGGATGTCGTGCTTCTTCTTCAATCTCGGATATTCTAGCTTCACCCGCCCAAAAAATGATTCCTCCCCCTGACATCTAGGGCGCACCGTTTTGGAAGCTGGCCTGTGGGCCTACTAAGTTGACGCGTACCAAGGGCTTTGTCAACTTAGTCAATATGAACGATTCTAGCTGCAGTGACCGTACGATGTCCATCCAACGGCCGTAGTGCTTCTTCAACCTCTGGTCTTCTTGCTCCAGCCGCCCAAAGGAGCGCTGGTCGTGCCGCGTGCTCCTGCCTCCCGTGGCCGGCTGTGATGCCGCGGAGGCCTCACCGCCCCCTACTACTCCCACTGCTGGCCAGGCCATCCCTCTACTCACCCACACCACCTATTATTCCGCGGCGACGGCAGCCTCACACCGCAGCCAAACTAGTGAACCCTCGTACTCCTCTCTGCACGGGCTTCCACTGCCGCATCTTCCCCGGCTCCGCGCCGTCCCCTTCCTAGGCCTCGCCGTCGTCCACCGCCCTAGTGCTCTCGGCGCGGCGTGGTCAACGTGGTCAAGGAACGGCTTCCATCGGACGTGGACTGTACATGGAGAGGCTGACAGCTGGGTCCACGACGGCAGCAAGGAAGTGCCTCCTTATTACGCGGAAAATAATGATTCCTCCACCTGACAGCAGGGACCCACCGGACGGGCCACCGTATTTCACAAAAAAACATTTGCCCCCTGACTGCTGGGACCCATCGGATGGGCCACCGTATTGCGCGAAAAAACGTTCCCCCCGCTGTCAGCTCGGACCCACCGGAAGTGCCTCCTTATTACGCACAAAAAATGAATACTCCCCCTGCTGGTTGGGACCCACCTTGGTGGGAGGCTGACTTGTGGGCCTACTAAGTTAACGGGGACGGAGTGCTTTGTCAACTTAGTCAATATGAACGATTCTAGCTCCAGTGACCGTACGATGTCCATCCAACGGTCGTAGTGCTTCTTCAACCTCTGGTCTTGTTGCTCCATCCACCCAAAGCAGCGCCGGTCGTGCCGCATGCTCCTGCCTCTCGTGGCCGGTTGTGCTGCCACGGAGGCCTCACCGCCCCTACTATTCCCACCGCTGGCCAGGCCCTGCGACGACGGCAGCCTCACACCGCAGCCGAACCAGTGAACCCGCGTACTCCTCTCCGCGCGGGCTTACACTGCCGCGTCTTCCCCGGCTCCGCGTCGTCCCCTTCTAGGCCTCGCCGTCGTCCACCGCCCTGGTGCTCTCGGCGCGGCGTGGTCAACGTGGTCAAGGAACGACTTCCATCTGAAGGGTACTGCCGTGGAGAGGCTGACAGCTGGGTCCATGACCGTGGCAAGGAAGTGCCTCCTTATTATGCGCAAAATAATTATTCCTCCACTTGACAGCGGGGACCCACCGGACGGGCCACCGTATTTTGTGAAAAAAATGTTTCCCCCTGACTGCTAGGACCCACCAGCTACATCTTCGCATGCAAGAAAGTGCGTCCGGGCAAAAAACAAAAGAAAACGATTCGCCCCCCTGACTGCTGGGACCCACCAGCTACATCTTCGCAGGCAAGGAAGTGCGTGACAGTCGGGACCCACCTGGTCGAAGCGTACATAGCGTTGTCATTCTAGCCGCGAACGTGTACATACATACTGGTCGATGTAGAGGCGTGCACGTGTCGTAGTAGAGGCGTGCACGTAGCATGTACACGTACGTACAGCGGCCAGGGTGCAAGAAAGTAAATACGACCACGTACATACATACGGGCGGGGTCTCGAACGCCTACTCGCGCGTACGTACGGCCGGGGCTCGTGTACATGGCTGGGTCGGAATGGAGAAACAACGTCGTCGTCGTGTTCATGGGGAGGCAACGGAATGCGTCGTGTTCATCGGGAGGAAACGGAACGCGTGGGAGCCAACCGGCTTGGACGGAACAGCCGATGGAAACAAGGCCTAGCGTACCGCAAAACGGAGGAAACGGCCTTGCGTTCGACCGGCCACGTTCGAAACGGGATCCTGTTCATCGGGAGGGGTCTGGCGTACCGCAAAACGGAGGAAACGGACCTCCTACGGTCAAAACGGGGGTCCTGTTGATCGGGAGGGGTGTGGCGTACCGCAATACGGAGGAAACAGACTTGTGTTGGAGCGCTACGGTCGAAACGGGGGTCCTGTTCATCGGGAGGGGTGTGGCGTACCGCAAAACGGGACTCCACGGGATACTGTTCATCTCCACTGTCGACCCCCTCCAGCCTCCATGGGCTACTGTTCATCCACCGTCGACCTCCTCCAGCCTCCACCTACGACTGTTCATCCACGGGCTCCTATTCATCCAGCCTCCACCGCGCGCTACTCCACCGGCTGCTGTTCAACCAGCCCTCTCCACGGGCTCTTGTTCAACCACCCCTCCACGGGCTACTGTTCATCCAGCCCTCCACCATCTACTGTTCATCCTGCCCTCCACGGGGTGGTCCTGTTCATCCTGCCCTCCACGGGGTCCTGTTCATCCAGCCCCAACCGACTCGAATGATCGGGGTCCTGTTCATCCACCCCCACCGGGAACTGTTCATCCAAACCCCCCAGCAACGCTCACTGTTCATCCAGAGGCAACGCCACGGGGTCCTGTTCATCCACCCCCACCGGGAACTGTTCATCCAAACCCCCCAGCAGTGCTCACTGTTCATCTAGAGGCAGCATCGATCGGCTTCAGTTAGCAGCAGTAGCAAAGGAATCGCTCGATCGGGTTCAGTTAACAGCCATCGGTCGATCACTTGGGTTTAGTAACGCGTAGCCTGCAGTGGAATCGCTCGGGTTCAGTTAGAGCCCAACGCCTCGCTCGGGTTCAGTTAGAGCCCAACGCCTCGCACACACGCGCGTACGTACGAGAGAAACGCGCATCGCCCAGCCCCCGACCACCCACCGTAACCGGGGACTCTCCGATATTTTCTACGCCCTCACTTCTACCACGGTTTTTTCCGTCATGGACGGCCCGAAGAATGTCATGCAGCTGCGTCTCCGGCCCGCCCAGGACGAAAAGCCCATTTTCTGTCATGATTTTTTGTCATAGAAGTAGGACCCCACCACATCTATGATGATACCGGGTTTTGTCACAATTATCGTCATAGAAGTGACATAAGTATGACAGAAAAGATTTTCGTTCGACCCAAAATGTCACGGATGTGTCTTTTTTTGTAGTGGCACCTCTAGACACAACAATTGATCATTGATCTCTTAGCCGTGTGCGGTGCCCCCCTCCACCATATTCCACCTCGGTCATATTGTAGCGGTGCTTAGGTGAAGCCCTGCGTCGGTAGCAACATCATCACCGTCATCACGCCGTCGTGCTGACGGAACTCTCCCGTGAAGCTCTGCTGGATCGGAGTTCGCGGGACGTCATCGAGCTGAATGTGTGCTAAACTCGGAGGTGTCGTACGTGCGGTACTAGATCGATCGGATCGTGAAGACGTACGACTACATCAACCGTGTTGTGCTAACACTTTCGCTTTCGGTCTACGAGGGTACGTGGACAACACTCTCCCCTCTCGTTGCTATGCATCACCATGATCTTGCGTGTGCGTAGGATTTTTTTTGAAATTACTACGTTCCCCAACATGCCCTTAGTTGTGTCCCACTCGGCTGGTTTGCCCCTAATTTTGAAAAACCCGCGGTCTTGCCCAAGTGCGTTTGGTCGTCTTATGTCTTTGCCCTTCCGTCCCAATTCCGTCAGGTCAAAGGCGTTTGACTAGGGAGACATTTATTGGACCATTTCGCCCTTGCCAGCTTCACCAGCCAACCACCACCACCATGACCCGCGTGGCCCATATTGGCCCTCCTAGCCTGGTTGTGCCACCGCAGCCGAGCGACCGCACGCTCATGCCCGTGAGCACCAGCCTCCTAGAGCTCCTTGAAGACCCAACCACCTCGCCACTCCGACAAGTCGTCAGTGAGTAGATGAGTTCACATCTGTCGCCGGATCTTCCACCCCGCCTCGGCCACATCCAGATCCCGCAGTTCCTCGTCGTACCCGTTGCCGAAGCACCTGCACCTCGCCTCTCTGCCTCACAACCATGCCGGAGCACGGCGTCGCGCGCTGCCGCGAAGGTCCTCATCCAGCTAGGTGGCCGAGGTAGGTGGTCGGAGGCCTGAGCCTCCCGTGGGCGAATCCGCCGGAGCCACCAAGACCAGGTGGATCTAGGGACGGCGACACGGACCTTGGGGCAAGGGGCGGCGGCGCGATGTAGGGGAGGCCGGACTAACGCGGGGCATGGAGGCTTCGGCTAGACTGGATCCGGCCGGGATGGAGGTCGAGGAGGGACTGGCGATCGACGGCGGGGCTCAGGGTGCCATGGTCGGGATGGAGGTCAGGAAGGAGCTGGGGAAGGAAGAAGATAGGAAGGTTGATGGGGTCATGGGTCCCACAAGGAAGAGAGAGAGAGAGAAGGAAGGCTTTTTTTCTTTTGTATTTAATTGGGTCCCACATGTAAGCGAAACTTGTTTTTTTCTTTGATTTTTAACTGAAGTTGTAAAGGGGGGGCAAAATGGTCCAAAAAATGACTCCCTAGCAGTCAAACGCCTTTTACTGGACGTAATTGGGACGAAAGGGCAAAAACATAAGACGACCAAACGCACTTGGGCTGGACCGCGGGTTTTTCAAAATTAGGGGCGAACGAGCCGAGTGGGACACAACTAAGGGCACAATATCAATTATCCCTTTAATTTTTTTGCTCGTTTGCTTGCTTTTATTGCTTTCATGTCATGACTCAAAAACAGAAAAGGAACAGAAAATTAAAAAGACAACTATGGATCCACTTAAAGTTTTCTACTTGGATCATCTTCAATCTATCTGTACTCGTGTTGAAACCCCAACTAGTTTAGTTGAGGGAAATAATTAGGTGAGGACGCTCATTTTTTGTGCCACCATTTGTCTCAAAAGGGGAGACTCTTATGGAGACAAATAAATTGTTTACCATGCTATGCTTGGAATCTATGTGAAATTTATGATTTTACTTGTTGCTCTAATAACCCTAAAAAACACCTTCCCTATCTATGTGAGTTTAATGACAATGAAATTTTATCTTCTTATGTGAAGGATGTTTATAGTTACTATGATATCGAACAAATTGAATAATTTGTTGCTTTTAAGGGTGCTTATGAAGTTGCTTCTTTGATTGAAAAGTATGATAGTACTCTCTACAAATCTAAAATTTTGACATACTTTAATACTGCTATGAAAACTATGCTTCTAATGCCTATGTTAGTGAATTTACAGGGAGAATGCCTGCTGCTTTGGAAGAGAACAATGATATGCAGGAATCTATAGATAATTATGACCCCATTGATTCGCTTGAAATATCCAGTTGTGATGAATTTGATGCTTGCTATGCTTGTGGCCAGGATGCCAATATTAATGATGCTTATGGAGACGAACTTGCTATAGTTCCTTACGTTAAACATGAAATTACTGCTATTGTTCGCATACTTGATAGCTCCTTGAATAAAAAGCATGATTGCAATAGTATTATTACAAAGTTACTATTGACAATTGTGCTAATGATATGCAAAGTTACAAGCTTGGGGATGATAATTTTGTTATGTCTACTACTTATTGCAATGATCATGATTGGGGTGATAATGTTTCTTATGATCTTGAAATTTTATTTAAGCCTCATGATGAATATGATATTGATAATAATGTTTGCAATAATATTGAAAGTGAGTTTGGAAGAGTTTCAACTTTAGGTAAAAACAATCCCACTTGGAGAGTGTTCAATCTGATGGAATTTTTGATAAATGTGGGTTTGGAGAGGTCATGACTTTAGTTGATGTTAACCCCACTATCTTGGAAGATCATAAGACTTTTATGCATGAGGATCATGAAGAGAAAATTTTATATGATAGCCATATTGTTGAATTTGACTATGATCCTACAAGTAATTATTATGAGAGAGGAAAATATGGTTGTAGAAATTTCCATGTTACTAAATTACCTCTGGTTATGTTGCGATCGCTATTGTTTATTTCTTCTTCCTTGCATATGATAGTATTTGCTTGCCTTGATAATTTTTTGCCTATAAGAAGTATGTTAGACTTAAATTTGTTCTTCACATGCTACATGATGCTCTCTTTGTGCATCAATTCTTTTCTTTCATGTAAGCATCACTGAAATCTTAAAGCCTATTTGAATGGCTATAAAGAAAGAGCTTGTTGGGAGACAACCCAATAATTTTTCTTTTCTGTTATTTAATAAATACACAATTATGCTACTATTATGATTGTGTTTTTCATGTTTTAATTAGTGTTTGTGCCAAGTAAAGCCTTTAGGACGGTTTGGGTGATAGTTGCTTTGATTCTGTGTATTAACAGAAACTTTTGCGTGGAGTAGCAGAATTATTAAAATTTGCTCGAGCGTGGTAAAATTCTGAATTGTTTACACATGATTGATATATAAATTCCCCATGTTTTCATATTTTTTTCAGAAGTTTTGGAGTTACAGAAGTATGGTCAATATTCAAATTACTACAGACTATTTTGTTTTTGACAGATTCTGTTTTCGTTGCATTGTGTGCTTATTTTGATGAATCTATGGA
>NC_057799.1:377190878-377202693 GCF_018294505.1 Triticum aestivum | reverse complement strand
TAGGTATAATGAAATAATAAAATATTAATGGGTTTGCAACAGTACTTAAAGTGGTGATTTGCTTTATTATACTAACGAATCTCACGAAGGTTTTGTTAAGTTTTGTGTGATTGAAGTTTTCAAGTTTTGGGTGAGATCACGATGGATGAAGGAATAAGGAGCGACAAGAGCCTAAGCTTGGGGGTTCCCAAGGCCCCCCAAGGTGATATTCAAGGACTCCCAAGCAACTAAGCTTGGGAATGCCCTGGAAGGCATCCCCTCTTTCTTCTAACGACCATCGGTAATTTTACTTGGAGCTATAGTTTTATTCGTCACTTATCATGAGGTTTGCTTGGAGCCTCTTGTATTATATGGGTCTTTGCATGTTTCGCTTTTTAGTTTGTCACAATTATCCTTGCTGGCACACCTATTTGAGAGAGCCATAATGATATCATGATTTGTTAGAATTGCTCTATGTGCTTCACTTAAATTTTTTGAGCTAGGCAATTGCTCTAGTGGTTGACTTAAACCTTTTTTTAGCATGGTGGTGTTAGTAAATTTTGAAGAAATATGCTCTGATGCTTCACTTAGATTATTATGAGAGTTAGTAAATTTTGAAGAAATATGCTCTCATGCTTCACTCAGATTATTTTGAGAATTAGTAAAATTTAAAGAAATGCACTCTCATTCTTCACTTATATTATTTTGAGAGTTGAATTTTTTTGAAGACATATATGCTCTCGTGCTTCCCTTAAATCTTCTTGAGAGTTGATAATAGCAATGGTAATTTGCATAAGATAGGAATTTGGTCCCGAAGTGATAGATATTCAAGAGGGATATAATAAAAACTTTCATGAAGATCATTGGATATTATAAAATTTATTCCTTGCAATAGTTTTGCGATATGGAGATAGTGATATGTGAGTCATGTTAGTGAGTAATTATGCTTTAGTAAGAATATTGGTTTCAAGGTTCGTTATTCCCTATGCAAGCACGAAAGTCAATAGTTATGCAACAAAGTTATATCCTACTTGTGGTGCATTATTCAGTGTTAGTTATGTTTAATGCGTGTTCATGACTGTTTTCGTTTTTTGGTTGGTCGCTTCTCAATCTATTTGCTAGCCATCATTTGTACTAAGCGGGAATGCTGGTTGTGCATCCAAATCCCTAAACCAAAGTTGTGCCAAATGAGTCCACCATACCTACCTGTATGTGCCAACTCTAATATTCAAAATGAATTTCCGTTTTGTGTGCCCGTACCGCTCATGAACCGGCAGGGGATGGCCAATATTTTCCATGCTAGGTGCGTTATTCTCAAGATGAGTGTTTATTCACTTATTGTCATTGCATGAGAGTGTGGCAGGTAATAGGGATGCCCAGTCCCGAAATGAAAAAAAATTATATGTTGTTCATAATAAATTCCTTGGAAAGTGTTGGTATGGAAGGCACCCATGGGGACGGCTAGCCATGGATTGTGTAAGAATGGCGGAAAGGAAATGAACTTTATTTTATGTTTGGGAACCGCTGATACGTCCATTCTACATCATGTTTTCCTACTGTTATTTATAGTGTTTTCATTCAATATAATAGTTTGTGGAGTAATTCTAATGCCTTTTCTCTCCTAATATGCTAGGTTTATACAAATAGGGGGATTACCGGCAGCTCGAATTCTGGACCTGAAAAAGCTATATCAGAGATACCTATTCTGCACATCTCCAAATGAGGTGAAATTTTACGGAGATTTATTTTGGAATATATAAAAATTATTGGAGAAAATAAATACCAGAGGGGGCCACCCAGGTGCCCACTAGGCACCAGGGCACGCTTACACGCCCCCCCCCCCCGCGCCTTGGTGGGTAGTGGGTGTTGGGAATCATTGCATGGAAAAACAAAAAAAAATCTACGCACACGCAATGATCTATCCATGGAGATGCATACCAACGAGGGGGAGAGTGTGTCTACGGACCCTCATAGATCGTAAGCGGAAGCATTTATTCAACGCGGTTGATGTAATCGTACACCTTCGTGATCCGCCTGATCAAGTACCGAACGCACGGCACCTTCGCGTTCTGTACATGTTCAGCTCGGTGTCGTCCTCGCCATCTTGATCCAGCAAGCGGGGCGAGGTAGTAGATGAGTTCCATCAGCATAATGGCGTGGTGACGGTGGTGGTGAAGCAATCCCGCAGGGCTTCGCCTAAGCACTGCGACGATCTAGAAGGGAGGAGTAAACTAGAGGCGGAGGGGTGCCGACACACCGCATGGAATAAGCTGTGTATTGTGTGGCACCCGTACCCACATATATATAGGTGTGGGAGGGGAGGAGGCAGCCCCTAGGGCGCCCCAAGAGGTGTGGCGGCAGCCCTAGGGTGCCTCCCTTTGGTGCGCCCCCTGCCAAATAATGGCACAAGGGGGAGGAATGGGGGAGGCGCCCCCTTCTTTCCTTCCTCCCTTCTCCGGGATATGGCAAGAGGGGGTGGCGCCCCCTCTTTTCCATCTATTAGGTGCGGCTGCCATAAGGGGGGCGCACCAGCCCATGTGGGCTGGTGTGTTCCCCTCTACTTGGCCCACTAGGTCCCAATACTCTCCCGGTGCCTCCGGAACCCCTTCCGGTATTCTGATAACTTTCCCGTGCATTCTGAAACCATTCCAGAGACCAAATAGCATCGTCCTATATATCAATATTTACCTCTGGACCATTCCGGAGCTCCTCGCTATGTCCGTGATCACAGCCAGGTCTCCGAACAACATTCAGTCACCAAACCACATAACTCATATAATACCAAATCAAAATCGAACGTTAAGCGTGCAGACCCTACGGGTTCGAGAACTATGTAGACATGACCAAGACACCTCTCCGGTCAATAACCAATAGCGGAACCTGGATGCCCATATTGTCTCCTACATATTCTACGAAGATCTTTATCGGTCGAACCGTTATGACAACATACGTAATTCCCTTTTTCCATCGGTATGTTACTTGCCCGAGATTCGATCGTCGGTATCTTCATACCTAGTTCAATCTTGTTACCGGCAAGTCTCTTTACTTGTTCCGTAATACATCACCTCATGACTAACTCCTTAGTCGTTTGCTTGCAACCATATGATGTGTATTACCGAGAGGGCCCAGTGATACCTCTTCGATACTCGGAGTGACAAATCCTAATCTTGATCTATGCCAACTGAACAAACACCTTCAGAGATACCTGTAGAGCATCTTCATAATCACCCAGTTACGTTGTGATGTTTGATAGCACACAAGGTATTCCTCCGGTATCCATGAGTTGCATAATCTCATAGTCGAAGGAATATGTATTTGACATGAAGAAAGCAATAACAATAAACTGAACGATCAATATGCTAAGCTAACAGATGGGTCTTGTCCATCACATCATTCTCCTAATGATGTGATCCCGTTATCAAATGACAACACATGTCTATGGTTAGGAAACCTTAACCGTCTTTGATCAACGAGCTAGTCCAGTAGAATGCTTACTAGGGACACGGTATTTGTTTATGTATTCAGACATGTATTTAAGTTTCCGATCAATACAATTCTAGCATGAATAATAAACCTTTATCATGATTTAGGAAATATAATAATAACCATTTTATTATTGCCTATAGGGCATATTTCCATTGGTGGGGCCCTTGGTCAGCCTCCAGTGCCCATGTTCTCTATACAAGCCCATTTCCCCTAAAAAAATAAAGAGAAGACTTTCGGGATGGAGCGCCGCCATCTCGAGGCCGAACCTTGGCAGGAGCACTTCTGCTCTCTAGCGGAGTGATTCCGCCGGGGATACTTCCCTCCGGGAGGGGGAAATCGAAGCCATCATCATCACCAACAACCCTCTCACCTTGGGAGGACCAATCTTCATCAACATCTTCACCAGCACCATCCCATCTCAAAACCCTAGTTCATCTCTTGTGTTCAATCTTTGTATAAAAACCATAGATTGGTACTTGTGGGTGACTAGTAGTGTTGATTACATCTTGTAGTTGATGCTAGTTGGTTTATTTGGTTGAAGTTAAATGTTCAGATCCATTATACTATTTATTATCCCTTTGATCTAGAGCATGAATATGATTTGTGAGTAGTTGCTTTTGTTCTTGAGGACACGGGAGAAGTCTTGTCATAAGTAATCATGTGAATTTGGTATTTGTTTGATATTTTGATGATGTTATTTTGTGATTCCCTTAGTGTTGTTATGTGAATTACATGACACTTCACCATATTTGGGCCTAAGGGAATGCATTGGGGATTAGTTATTAGATGATGGGTTGCTAGAGTGACAGAAGCTTAAACCCTAGTTTATGCGCTATTTTGTAAGGGGCTGATTTGGATCCATATGTTTAATGCTATGGTTAGATTTTATCTTAATTCCTATTTCATAGTTGCGGATCCGTGCGAGAGGGGTTAATCATAAGTGGGAGGCTTGTTCAAGTAAGAACAACACCCAACCACTGGTCCACGCACATATTAAACTATCAAATTAGCGAACGCGAATCAAACAAACATGATGAAAGTGACTAGATGAAATTCCCATGTGTCCTCAAGAACATTTACTTATTATCAGAGACCGTTCTGGCATGTCCTTTGCTACAAAAAGGATTGGGAAACCTTACTGCACTTTTTTACCATTATTATTACTTGCTTGTTACAAATTATCTTGCTATCAAACTATCTGTTACCGACAATTTCAGTGCCTGCAGAAAATACCTTACTAAAAACCGATTGTCATTTCCTGCTGCTCCTCGTTGGGTTCGACACTCTTACTTATCGAAAGGACTACGATTGATCCCCTATACTTGTGGGTCATCAAGAATCTTTTCTGGCGCCATTTCCGGGGAGTGAAGTGCTTCTGGTGAGTGGAATTTGGTAAGGAAAAATTTATATTACGTGCTGAAAATTACTATTACATGTTACTATGGAAAACAATACTTTGAGGGGTTTGTTCGGGGTATCTTCACCTCGACCGAAAGCACAAGGAGTTTCTCCTCAACCTACTTCCCTTACTAAAAATATTGGTTATGAGATTCCTTCAGGTATGATAGAGAAACTGCTAGCTAATCCTTATGCAGGTGATGGAACACTACATCCTGATATGCACCTAATCTATGTGGATGAAGTTTGTGGATTATTCAAGCTTGCAGGTTTACCCGGAGATGAAGTTAAGAAGAAGGTTTTCCATTTATCTTTGGGGGGGGGGAAGCATTGACATGGTATAGGCTATGTGATGATATTGGAGCTTGGGACTGGAATCGATTGAAATTGGAATTTCATCAAAAGTTTTATCCTATGCATCTAGTTCATCATGATCGGAATTATATATAAAAAATTGGGCCTTGTGAAGGAGAAAATATCTCTCAAGCTTGGGGGAGGCTTAAATACATGATGTATACATGCCCCAATCATGAGCACTGAAAGGATCGAGAAGAGGTGTCTAGAGGGGGGTGAATAGACTCTTAGCAAGAAAAGTTCAGTTTTTAAATTCTTTAAGTTGAAGTGGAGTTTTAGCACAAGTTCAACATTCACAATTCATATCAAGCAAGCATGACAAGAGTATATGAGCAGCGGAAAGTAAATCATGCAAGTTGCAAGAATGTAAAGGGATGGGATTGGAGTGTGCAAACACAATTGGAGACACGGAGATTTTTATCCGTGGTTCCGATAGGTGGTGCTATCGTACATCCACGTTGATGGAGACTTCAACCCACGAAGGGTAACGGTTGCGCGAGTCCACGGAGGGCTCCACCCATGAAGGGTCCACGAAGAAGCAACCTTTTCTATCCCACCATGGCCATCGCCCACGAATGACTTGCCTCACTAGGGTAGATCTTCACGAAGTTGGCGATCTCCTTGCCCGTACAAACTCCTTGGTTCAACTCCACAATCTTGACGGAGGCTCCCAAGTGACACCTAGCCAATCTAGGAGACACCACTCTCCAAAAGGTAATAGTTGGTGTGTTGATGATGAACTCCTTGCTCTTGTGCTTCAAATGATAGTCTCCCCAACACTCAACTCTCTTTCATAGGATTGGATTTGGTAGAAAGATTATTTGAGTGGAAAGCAACTTGAGGAAGGCTAGAGATCAAGATTTATGTGGTTGGAATGGAATATCTTGACCTCAACACAAGTGTAGGTGGTTCTCTCTCAGAAAATGTATGTTGGAAGTGTAGACATGTTCTGATGGCTCTCTCCACGAATAAAGAGTGGGTGGAGGGGTATATATAGCCTCCACACAAAATCTAACCGTTACACACAAATCACCAAACTCGGTGGGACCGAATCAGAAGACTCGATCGGACCGATTTGGTTCATAATGTGACCGTTAGGCATTTCGGTGGGACCGACATGATAACCTCGGTGGGACCGATGGGCTAAGGTTAGGGTAAAGCCTTATCTCAATTGGACCGATTACACAAACTCGGTGGGAACGATTTGGGTAATAAGCACAACAGAGAGTTGGCCAGGCAAACTCGGTGGTACCGATTTCATATTTCGGTGAGACCGAAATTAATGCAATAGGCAACAGAGAGATTGCAAGCCCATCTTGGTGAGACCGAGATCCCATCGGTGAGACCGAATTGATTAGGGTTTCTGGCAGTGGTTATGTCAAGAGAATTCGGTGGCGCCGAATAGAAAGTTTCGGTGGGGCCGAGTTTGACTTTTGGTTTGGGACATATGTGGATGTGAGAAAGTGGTTGAGGGCTTTGGAGCATATTACTAAGCACTTTGAGCAAGCAAGCCATTAAGCAACACCTCATCCCCTCTTAATAGTATTGGCTTTCCTATGGACTCAATGTGATCTTGGATCACTAAAATAGAAAATGTAGAGTCCTGAGCTTTGAGCTTGAGCTAATCCTTTGTCCTTATTATCTTGAAGGGGTTCCACATCCTCTAGTCCACGCCACTCCATTGTTGAACTTATCTGAAGCATACCAGATGAAGGCATTAGTCCAACAAGAAATATGTTGACATTAATTACCAAAATCACCCAGGGAGCACTTGTGTTTTCAATCTCCCCATTTTTGGTAATTGATGACAACATACATCAAAGCTTTAGATAAAGATATAGAGAATGACAAGTAAAGCTTTGGAAAGACATGTAACATGCACAGGCTCCCCCTATATGTATGCAATCATGCAAATATGAGATATAGGAGCATGTGAATGCATAAGCATGACAGAGTAAGCAACGTGTTACATGTATCTTGGCTATATGCATTAGAGCAAAAGATGTGAATAAAGGAAATGTACCTTCATGCTCATGAGTCCTTCTTGCAAACAGTATGTACATCAGCAAGAAATCCTCATGCACATGAGCGTGATGCATGTACCTACCTTGTGGTCTTGAGTTGGCTTAGAAAGGGATGAACCTGAGTAAACAAATTTAGATAACACAGATACATCTACTAGCCAGAGCAAACAAAAGGAACCACAAGAGTACCAAGATTGGGATGACATGTAGAGTGTGAGCACTGGATACTCTATTAGATATAGACATGTCCCTAAAAGGTAAAGATATGCAATGAATTCGAAGATTTTCTTCCCTTAGATGTCTTGATGTCTTGCTCCCCCTGAATCTTGTATGGGATACTGGGAGAAGATAGGGAACAGAAAATCAGAGCAAACTAAAAAAACAATCATGAACATGTCTTTTCCCCTCTAAAGACATGTGACTTCTCTCCTCTTTGAATACCAAGCATCTGGGGCTTTTATGTGATTTCTCTCTTCCTTCCTATTTGAAGTATTCTCTCTTCCCCCTTTTGAAGAATTAAGCTTTGATGTGATCTCTCTCTCCCCCTTTGACATCAATTTCCAAGAAGGGTTCTTCTTGAGTGTGAGTCAAAATAGGTTTGGTCCTTGAGTCACAGAGCAAAGCAGCATATAGAGTGCGATGCTGGTAGAGGACAGGAATCATCGAGTGGAGTTGGAACAAAAAAGCAGGAACAAGTGGCAAATGGTCTTTTCTGCGTAGAAATCGGTGACACCGAGTTGTTTACTTTGGTAGCACTGAAAGGTGTCAGTTGGACCGAGAATGGCAGACCGGTGTGACCGAGTTCAACACAGAGAGAACACTTGTCACCTCAGCTCACTAGGCAAATAAGATCTCACAAAGATTTGCAATGAATTAACTGAAGGATTTGCAAGGAATTAAATGCAGGGAATGCAGACCAAAACAGATAAAATGAAATCTAGATGAAGTTTTTTTTAAAGAAAGGGGAATAAATATGCAAAGGACAATATGCAAAAACACAAGGAAACACTAGAGAACTTCATCTAGAGTTGGGCGGTGACAAAGTCACCTATGTTAGAGTATATTGACTTAGGAGTCAAGTGAGAACACTTGATCATAAGTCATACTCATCATTTAAGCTCAAAAATGGGTTACCATTTTTCCTTTAAGCATTTGATGTATTCTCATGTTGTTGAGTTGCTTTAACCTATGACTTGAGGTAAAGCTTCTCTAAGATGGAATGACATACCTTGGGTGGTGGTGTTGATCTTAGTCATGTAGTGGAACTTGTGTGGGTTGCTCGAGGTTGATGTAGCTCATCAAGAGTTGGGAGCACCACTTGGAAGTGAGTTCATCTACCTACATGGGTTAGTTTTGCAAGGAAGAGCACTTGTGTATCCAAAAGGACAATCATGAAATTTGATACCAAATGAAATTTGATATATATATATATATATATAATTTATCAAAGGATATGTTAAAGTATTTCATGCTTCCTTGTCATCAACCACCATTTTGTAGAGACTTGGTGATGTAGAGATTGCTCAAGATGTGAGTGAGTTGCAATCTCATAGATTTAGATTCATCCAAGTACCTACAAGGGTTAGATAACAAGCAAGGGTGCAAATATATCAAAGACATATGAATATCATCATGAAAAAAAACAAGGATTAGTCATAGATTCATGCCTTGCATGTATCCAAATGGAGTCCCTACTCCAAGTTTGAAGCATCAATGATGTTCAATTATCCTCTCAAACGGCAAAATACTTTCTCATCAAGCGGTTTGGTAAATATATCCGCCAATTGCTTATCGGTACGAACATGCTTAAGATCAATGTCCCCTTTAGCAACATGATCTCGAATGAAATGATGACGAACTTCAATATACTTAGTTGGAGAATGTTGCAGGGGGTTGTGAGCAATCTTAATAGCACTTTCATTGTCACAAAGCAATGGAACATGTTTCACATTGATCCCATAATCTTTAGGAGTTTGGGTCATCCAAAGTAATTGAGCACAACATGAACCAACGACAATGTATTCCGCTTCGGCGGTGGATAAGGATACCGAGTTTTGTTTCTTGGAAGACCAAGACACAAGAGATCTACCAAGAAATTGACAAGTGCCCGAAGTGGAATTTCTATCAACCTTGTCTCCGGCATAGTCCGAGTCGGAATAGCCAACAAGATCAAAAGAGGACCTCTTAGGATACCAAATGCCAAAATTTGGTGTATGTATTAAGTATCTCACTATCCTTTTCACAGCCTTAAGATGACATTCTTTGGGGGCCGCTTGATATCGTGCACACATGCACACGCTTAGCATCATATCGGGACGAGAGGCACATAGATATAACAATGATCCAATCATAGAGCGATAAACCTTTTGATCAACCGGTTTACCATCCTTAGTCAAGTCAAGATGTCCACTAGTAGGCATGGGAGTTTTCATACCTTTGCTTTCTTGCATGTTGAACTTCTTGAATAAGTCCTTGGTGTACTTTGTTTGAGACATGAAGGTGCCTTACTTAGTTTGCTTGATTTGCAAACCAAGAAAGAACTTGAGTTCACTCATCATAGACATCTCAAACTTCTTTGACATTAGCTTTCCAATCTTTTCACTAAAATGAAGGTTAGTCGACCCAAATATGATATCATCAACATAAATTTGGCATACAAATAATTCACCATTAACCCTTTTAGTGAAAAGAGTAGAATCTATCTTTCCAATCTCAAAGCCTTTTTCAATAAGGAACTTGGTCAAGCATTTATACCACGCTCTAGGAGCTTGTTTAAGACCATAAAGAGCTTTGTGAAGTTTGTAAACATGATCGGATTCCTTAGGATTGACAAAGCCGGGAGGTTGTTTAACATAAACTTCCTCCTCAATTTCACCATTTAGAAAATCACTTTTAATGTCCATTTGGTATAAAGTGATATCATGGTGATTGGCATAGGCAAGTAAGATGCGGATGGACTAAAGTCTAGAAACGGGGGCATATGTCTCACCGTAGTCCATACCTTCGACTTGAGTGTAGCCTTGGGCGACTAGACGAGCTTTGTTGCGGACGAATTGACCATCTTCATCTTGCTTGTTGCGAAAAACCCATTTGGTACCAATGATGTTCTGGTTGTTGTCGGGCTTCTCGACCAATGTCCACACTTGATTTCTCTGAAAGTTGTGAAGCTCTTCATGCATGGCGTTTATCCAATCCGGATCTTCCAATGCTTCTTCAACCTTCATAGGTTCAATACTGGAGATGAATGAGTAATGTTCACAAAAGTTGGCCAAACGAGTTTTAGAGAAAGTGATTCTCCAGGTTTGGATATCGTTGTAGATTTGCTCGACGGGATGGTCTTTGGCGACTCTTGCTTGAACTCTTGGGAGCTTTTGCTTGGGTCGGGGTGGAACATCTTCTTCATCATCTCCTTCTTCTTCTTGGCCTTCTTCATTGTTGGCCTTGTCGTTCTCTTGTCGCGGTGGAGAAGGAGGTTGTTGATGTTCATCTTGGTGTATTTCCTCATTTTCTTCGTCTTGGTGTGTCCCGCTTGTGGATGCTTCCGTATCAACTCTTGGTTCACCTTGTCGTGAGGTAGAAGCTTCCACTTGGACGGATGAGGTACTCTCCTTCACCTCCGTTGGACGGATCTTGCCAATAGACAAGTCTTGGATTGCTTCCGAAGGCTCTTTGTCTCCTACATCAATTGGCAATTGCTCTACTTGCGAGCCGTTAGATTCATAAAACTTCACATCTACCGTCTCTTCAACCTTTCGGGTGAAACTGTTGTAGACACGATAAGTGTGAGAGTTTGAGCCATAACCAAGTAGGAAACCCTCATGATATTTAGGAGCAAATTTAGAACGACGATGCTTATCAAGAATGTAACACTTTGAGCCAAATACTCGGAAGTATCCAACTTGGGGTTTGTTACCGGTGAGGAGCTCATATGCCATCTTGCCGAGTAGCTTGTGAAGATATAAGCGATTTGTTGCATGACAAGCTGTCTCAACTGCTTCCGCCCAAAAGTGTTTTGGAGTCTTGTACTCATCATGTGACGCCCGGATAGTTAAGCTACAGTAATTCCATGCTAATGATGCCATGTCACCTCGGTTACTCTTGTTAATCTCACGTTAGTTCGAAACTGATTCAAATTGGAATTAAAGTCAAACGATAAAAGTTTTCAAACATAAAAACTAAAAGGTGCTAAATGTGACAAATAAATCCTTAGTAATAATGGTGGAGAACCCACATTTTTATAAAATAATTAAAGGCACTAAAATAATTAAAACAGTGGCTTAATCAATTAGATAATGCCTTTTATAATTAATAAAATGTTAAACTATTTTATTTGGGTGCCACAATTAAATGTGGCAGTGGTATATTAAGCTATACGGATTTAGGAGTTGTTTTTGTATTTTTGAAACTAAAATAGATTGAAAACTATAGGGAAAGTAAATGAAGAGAAAAAGAAATTTTAAAGGTAAATAAACAAAAAAAAGAAGGAGAACCCCCCCGGCCAACTGGGCCACGGCCCAACCGGCTGGCTCACCGGCCCACCCGCGCCCGTGGCCTATATGGCCTGCCGTGCCCGA
>NC_057799.1:377187767-377190574 GCF_018294505.1 Triticum aestivum | reverse complement strand
GGGGGCACGACCCAGACGAGGCCAAGATGCCCGATTTCCATCGCCACCATGCCGACGCCCCACACTGGACCCTGCCGACGCCGGAGCCACCTCGCGGACTGCCTCCCTATCGCACGTCGTCCCCGACCTCCTCCCCGCCTGTCATTTACCCTACGGCCCCGCCGTGAGTGCTCTCCTCCTCTCCCCTCTTCCCCTGTCACCGCGTGCCCGAGGCCGTGCTCGCTCGCGGCCTCCCCGCGCTCGTCGCGCCTCCCCGGATGGCCATCGCGCCCGACCCCGTGGCCACCACTAGCCATCTCCATGCCGCAGCGCGCCCGGCCGCACCTCGCGACCGCCGCCCCCACCATCCCACTCACCAGCCCGCGCCCGCTGCCGCTCCCCTACACCCGCCGGCGGCCCCTTCGCCCGCAGCTGCCCGCGCCAGCGTGCCCCGCACTCGCTGCTGCTGCTGATGAGCTATTGCTGCTTGCTGCTCCTTGGGGCCGCCCACAGCCCCCACCACGCGCGCCCGCAGCCGCCCACGCATGGCCCCGCCTCCGTCTGGCCGCGTACGCCTCCGGCCAGCGCCCGGCCTCGCCTGAGCCACGCCTCGCCGACTGCTGCGACCGCCGCGCCCCGTTGCTCCCTCGCGCGCACCCGCGCCGTTCCCCGCTGCGCCCACCGCGCTCCGCCGCGGACTCGCGCGGCCCCGCTGCTCCCCGTGCCCGACGCTGCTCCCGCCATCGCCGGCCACCGAGGCCTCGGGTGCGAGCGACCGCACCCGTTCGCCCGTCGCCCGCTTTCCCCTCGCCCGTTCAGGCGGCGCCCGTTAGCCCGACCCGCTGTGGCCCTTTATCCCAATGACACAGGGGCCCACGCCCCAGACGTTTTAAAAAAGGGAATAAAATAATGATAATAATAAGAAATAAAAAACATTAATTAATTAACTTAATTAACCTAATTAACTAACTAACCTAGTTAACTACTATTAGGTAACTAAATAGTCCCTGATAGGTGGGGCCCACCTGTGAGGTTGACCAGGTCAACGGTCAATGTTGACTGCTGACATCATGCTGACATCATGCTGATGCATTAATTAATTTTCGAATTAAATTAATTCATTCAATCCAAAAATTGATTAAATCTTTTAAAATTAATATAAAACAAACCGTAGCTTGGATGGAAAAACTTTGTACATGAAAGTTGCTCAGAACAACGAGACGAATCCGGATACGCAGCCCGTTCGCCCGCCACACACACCTAGCATAGCAAACACGCACCTTTCCCCCTCCGGTTCATCTGTCCGAAAACGCGAAACACCGGGAATACTTTCCCGGATGTTTTCCCCCTTCTCCAGTAGCAGCTACTACTACGTTAGGTCACATCTAGCCCCGCGTTTGTCATATTATGCTTTGTGATGCTTTGATTGCTCTGTTATTTATTGTGTTCCCCCTCCGTTACTTATTTCCGGTAGACCCTGAGACCGATGTCGGTACCCCTGTGATCGACTACATCGGCGATGAACCCTTCTTGCCAGAGCAACCAGGCAAGCCCCCCCCCCTTGATCACCAGATATCACCTATTCCTTCTCTCTACTTCTTGCATTAGAGTAGTGTAGCATGTTACTGCTTTCGGTTAATCCTATTCAGATGCATAGCCCATCATTGTTGCTACAGTTGTTACCCTTACCTGCAATCCTAAATGCTTAGTATAGGATGCTAGCATTCCATCAGTGGCCCTACACTCTTGTCCGTCTGCCATGCTATACTACTGGGCGGTGATCACTTCGGGAGGTGATCACGGGCATATGCTATATACTTTATACTATTACATTACTTATGATACTATTCGGAGATGGGGGCTGAAGGGGCAGGTGGCTCCATCCCGGTAGAGGTGGGCCTGGATTCCCGACGGCCCCCGACTGTTACTTTGTGGCGGAGCGACATGGCAGGTTGAGACCACCTAGGAGAGAGGTGGGCTAGGCCCTGGTCGGCATTCGCGGATACTTCAAATAACACGCTTAACGAGATCTTGATATTTGATCTCAGTCTGGCCACTGGCCTATACGCACTAACCAACTACGCGGGAACAGTTATGGCCACTTGACGTCGTGGTATCAGCCGAAGCGTTCTTGACGTCAACGACTGAGTGGCGCGCGCCAGATTGGACCGTAAGCCTGCGCTTGTATTAAGGGGCTAGGTCTGCTTTCGGCTGCGTTCGCAACGTGTAGGTGAGCAACGGGCAATGGGCCCAGACCCCTGCGTGCATAGGATTTAGACCGGCGTGCTGACCTCTCTGTTGTGCCTATGTAGGGCTGCGACGTGTTGATCTTCCGAGGCTGGGCATGACCCAGGAAAGTGTGTCCGGCCAAAGGGGATCGAGCGTGTTGGGTAATGTGGTGCACCCCTTAGTAATAAAAACTAAAAGGTGCTAAATGTGACAAATAAATCCTTAGTAATAATGGTGGAGAACCCACATTTTTATAAAATAATTAAAGGCACTAAAATAATTAGAACAGTGGCTTAATCAATTAGATAATGCCTCTTATAATTAATAAAATGTTAAACTATTTTACTTGGTGCCACAATTAAATGTGGCGGTGGTATATTAAGCTATACGGATTTAGGAGTTGTTTTTGTATTTTTGAAACTAAAATAAATTGAAAACTATAGGGAAAGTAAATGAACAGAAAAAGAAATTTTAAAGGAAAATAAACAAAAATAGAAGGAGAAACCCCCCGGCCAACTGGGCCACGGCCCAGCCGGCTGGCTCACCGGCCCACCCGCGCCCCTGGCCTATATGGCCTGCCATGCCTGAAACCTAGCCAC
>NC_057799.1:377176409-377186967 GCF_018294505.1 Triticum aestivum | reverse complement strand
TCCCCGCTGCGCCCACCGCGCTCCGCCGCAGCCTCACGCGGCCCCGCTGCTCCCCGCCCCCGGCGCTGCTCCCGCCGTCGCCGGCCACCGAGGCCTCGGGCACACTCGCCCTCGCCTCTCTTGGCCTCGAGTGCGAGCGCCCGCACCCGTTCCCCGTCGCCCGCTTTCCCCTCGCCCTTTCGGGCGGCACCCGTTAGCCCGACCCGTTGTGGCCCTTTGGCCCAATGACACAGGGGCCCACGCCCCAGAACGTTTTAAAAAAGGGAATAAAATATTAATAATAAGAAATAAAAAACATTAAATAATTAATTAACTTAATTAATTATGCTTAACTAACCTAATTAACTAACTAACCTAGTTAACTATTGTTTGTTAACTAAACAGCCCCTGACAGGTGGGGCCCACCTGTCAGGTTGACCAGGTCAACGGTCAATGTTGCCTACTGATGTCATGCTGACATCATGCTGATGCATTAATTAATTTTCAAATTAAATTAATTTATTAAATCCATAAATTGATTAAATCTTTTAAAATTAATATAAAATAAACCGTAGCTTGGATGGAAAAACTTTGTACATGAAACTTGCTCAGAACGACGAGACGAATCGGGATACGCAGCCCGTTCGCCCGCCACACACCCCTAGCATAGCAAACACGCAACCTTCCCCCTCCGGTACATATGTCCGAAAACGCGAAACACCGGGAATACTTTCCCGGATGTTTTCCCCTTTCGCCAGTAGCACCTACTACTACGTTAGGTCACATCTAGCCCCGTGTTTGTCATATTATGCTTTGTGATGCTGTCGGATGTGGGGTTCCGGCAAACCCTTAAGGTTCGAACTCTGGGGTGCACGCGAAGTCTTTCCCTCCTACCGATCTACGCCCTAGCTCACTAAGATCTCGCGGACGAACTCGACGAACTCGCAACACAGAAAGACACCTGATTTATACTGGTTCGGGCCACCGTTGTGGTGTAATACCCGACTCCAGTGTGTGTGGTGGTGGATTGCCTCTCGAGCTAATGGTGAACAGTACAAGGGGAAGAACAGCCTCTTGAGGTTGAGGCGTTCTTGTGCTTGACGAACTTGTGCGGGTGAGGACTCGATCAGATCAGATCCCTCCGAGATGCCCCCTATCGTGGTGGCTAGTTCTACTTATATAGGCCCTGGTCCTCTTCCCAAATATTGAGCGGGAAGGTAGCCAATAACGGCGGGCAAATTTGAAGGGGGACAGCCAGTACAAGCTATCTTGACAAAAGTGGTCTTCGCCTGCGAAAAGCTCTGGTGGTGACGCCGTCTTGGGCTCCACGATGGCCTCCATCTTGCCGTCCTTCTGGTCTTGGTCTCGTTGCACCGATATGGCAACCTTTGCCTAATGCCTCGGTACTCCTCGCCTGCGCTGGCCGCCTTAGCACCAAAGAGGAAACAAGGTCGTTGCGCGCGCTGGCTCCCGCCTGGTGCCGATCGTCATGGCTCACGTCACGAGAGCCTCGTGAGGTTTGCCCCGCCTTGATATCTCCGCTCCTTGTGAACCTGCTTGGCTAGGCCACTCCTGAGGAGGTCTTGCATCGTCCGCCTCGCGAGGCTTGGCCCCTCGCGAGGGTCTTGGATGCCTTGTTGTTAAAGATGGGCCATACAGCCTGCTGGCTTGGCCATGCCGTGGGCCGCAGGCAGGCAAGTCGGGGGACCCCCGTTCCCAGAACGCCGACAGTAGCCCTCGGGCCCAACGTGCGCTCGGGCTTGGCTTGGCGGCGAAGCCAAGGGTCAAGTACGGAGCGCCGCGGGCCCCAAAAGCCTGCGGCCTTGGTTGACGCGTGGCGGTTGATTGGACTTGGGCGTGTGCGCTTCCCCATGCTGCCTCGGCAACTGCTTGACCTGACAAAAGGCTGGTGCAGGCAGTACTTGCCTTCATTGCTTCTTCCTCGCCTCGCTCCAGACCCCCTTTCTCGCTCCTCGCCACCTCTACCTCCAGGTCCGCTCCAATCTCATCCTGCATCTGCGATCCATGGCATCGCGCAAAGTCAGGACTTCCTCAGCACCGGCTTGGTATGAGCCGGCCCTTGAGGTGCCCACCATCACGGAGAAGAGCCTCGCCTCCGTGCGCCTGCTAACGGCGGGTGAGAGCAATGAGTGGGGCGAGACCGAGCTCCGATTTGCCTCCGACATGCCGGAGCCTGAGGAAAGCACCTTCTTCCCCTTCTTCTTGAGCAGTGTTGCCGTCGGGTTGGTTCCTCCCTTCTCCGATTTTTTTATGAAGTCCTCGACCACTACGGGCTGCAGGCGTTGCATCTCCATCCCAACTCTGTCCTCCTCCTGTCCATCTTCGCCTATTACTGTGAGGCGTACCTGGCGTGATGCCATCCGTGGCGCTCCTGCGCCATTTCTTCTTCCTCTGTGTCAGCGAGGGGCACATCTCCGAATGCGCTAATTTCGTCGCATCCGGCAAGGCCAACTCGATCTCGAGCACCGGGAAGAGGGCCGACAACATTCGATCCAAATGGGTCATGATGGACGCCAAGCGCGCCAATCCGCGTCTGGTGTTGCCAACGGTGGCGCCCTCTTCCAACGAGGGGTGGCCCAAGGCGGAGCTTGCCGATGAGCGGGCATCGTTAGTGTTGGGGCAGATGATGACCGACTTGAAGCCGGGCAACGCGAAGGCGGCCAAGGTGATGGGGGTCATGCTCCCGAGGGAGTTCTTGACGCTGCAAGTTGCCCCGGTCCAGGCGCGCGCACGCCCCCTGTGGGAGCTTGAAGAAGAGGGAAACAAGACCCACCTGAGGCCGGGGGCCCTGCCTGACGATGAATTGGCCGCTGTCCTGCATCTCATAGTTGGGGACAACCAGGAGTACCCGCAAAGCGCCTTCGTTCCCCTGTTCGAACGCAGGGACCGGGAGGAATTCGTCGCCTCCAGGCCGACCTTTGACGCGCGCGGGCTGGTGCCGCCGGCGCTCCCGGGAGCCCCTGCGGCACCGAAGCCGGTGGCGGTGTCCTCTGACGAGTCCCGTGGGAAGGGAAAAATAGGAGGTGGACTCGGAGAAGACTATTGAAGAGGTGGGGGAGACTTCCCCTCTGAGCAAGGCCGAGATCCTCCGCGCTCTTCCTGACGATGCTGAGGCCGACGCCCGCCAGGAGGAGAGGGAGCAGCCCCTCATCCTAACGAGGGGTAGGTCGTGCCTCGCGCCGCCTTCGTCACGACCCTCCTGGGGCTGGCTCCGGCTCTACCTCCGCACCACCTGCCGCCGCCGGAACCCGAACGTCTGCCCCTCAGGTCCCGATGCTGTCAGGCTTCAAACTCCCCAAGCGGAAGTATGTCGCGGTGGATCGGTAAGTGTCTTAAGCTTCGCCTTGTCCGTGTTTGTACTCATCATTTCCTGATGCTCGCCCTTGGTTGATCAGGCCGACGCCTTCGGTGAATAAGAGGAAGGAGGATGCGGCGGCCGTGCCTCCCTCCGCAGAGAAAGGAGGCAGCAACGCCCGCATCTCCCCAGCCCGGTCGTCCTCGCGGGGCCAAGAGGAACATCACCATGTGGAATCAGCCCCCATGGCCCCACTGGCTCCGGAAGAGCCGGCGCCTGGTGCAGCTGATGAGGTCCCAGCTGCTCCGGAACCCACGATCTCCCAGGCCCTGGTGACGATGTCGCCTCCTCCCACTACTGCACCTCCACTCTCTGGTTCTTCTGCTCCTGCTGCTATTCTGGAATGTGCTCTTTCGGAGATGACCCAGTTGCAGGCAGATCTCCTGGGCGCGGACCCACGCCTGGTGGCCGGGCGCCTGGAGCTGGCCTCTGGCTGGCTTCACTCCGACCTGGCAGTTCGCGCGGCGCTGCGCCAGGCCGCTGCGGCTTCCGAGAAGGAGAAGCAAAGTGCCGCCAACGCTGCAGCCGATCGTGAGACGGTGTTGAAAGACGCCAAGGCTGCCCGTGACTGCTGCCAAGTGCTGGAGGACGAGTTGCAGAGCCTGCGCGATAAGCACGCCGAAGAAGCACGCTGCCGCCAAGCGAAGGAGGAGGATATGAAGGCTCGGGAGGACGCCATCAAGAACCGTGATGCTGAGCTGGCGGAGTTGGGGAAGAGGCCGCCGAGCGCAACCGGTTGGAAGAGTTGGAGCGGAAGGTGGAGGCGAGGGTGGCCGATCTTGATGTCAAGGCGCGAGTCCTGGCCGAAGACCGCGTGGCCTTTGCCGATCTCGAGAGGAGATGTCGCAAGGCACTGAAGACGCTCTACGAGCACGGCCTGGAGAAGTCGCTGGCCACTGACGAGGACGCCCCACCCGGTTGCTTCCTCTCTTGGCGAAGGCCCTCGAGGAAGTCGTTGACGGCGTCGGTCCTATGGCGGAGTCAGAGGCAGAGGCTTGCGTCCTATCTTCAGCTGCATTGACCCGCATTTTCAGCCACTTGCACCTTCGCGACCCCAACGCTCGCCTTGAGGAGCTGCTGGAGCCCGTGGCTGACAATGACTGCGAGGCCACCGCCGCAGCTGTGCAAGGTCAGGTGGAGGCCCTGCTGGAGAAGTTCCGCGGCTTTGCCTCCTCACCCTTGTCTGGCGATGCCGCCGACCCTGCGGCTGGTGGTGCAGGTGAAGGCGTCGCTACCCAGGATGGAGCACCTTCTGCAGGCGACGGCGGTGTCCAGGGGTGACCTGCAGCTAGTTTCCTATTTTGTTCCTGCACCATGCATCATGCCTCATGAAGGCGTTTAGACTTTTCATTTGATATTGTGAGGACAATATGTTTGTAATATTTGCTTCGAGATTTTGCGACTTTCTTCCTATCCGCTTTGTGTTCTGCGTCGGCAGAGCCCGGCCCCGCGCATACCTCAACCGCCATTGGGCCGAGCGGAGACCAGGACGGACCAAGGAGTGAGGGGCTACGTGACCAGTTAGGCTCCTGACTCGCGATGCTCAAGAGTCCCCCTTGACGCGCAAATAGCTTATAGGGAGAGTACGCGAGGATAGATTAATGTTCTATGTCGGCAGAGCCCGGCCCCGCGCATACCTCAACCGCCATTGGGCCGACCGGAGACCAGGACGGACCAATGAGTGAGGGGCTACGTGACCAGTTAGGCTCCTGAGTCGCGATGCTCAGGAGTCCCCCTTGACGTGCAAACAATTTCCATACATGCCCTTGCCGAGGCCTCGGGAGGGGCGCGCGACGCCCAGGTCTGGGAGACCTGGTTGGATAGCGTGCGCTTGGGCGTGACCCGAGCGCAGCCCCCGTGCCCAGCCCCCTCGCGTGGCTCTCCCAAGGGGAAGCATTGCGGTGAGTCTGGATGCTGAGCTCTGTGCTCCCTGAGGTTGGTACGACCATGGGGCCGCCCTCAGTTGTTTATCACCAGCGCGGAGCATAGTGCTTCTGCTTGTGCACGGGCATAGCCGCTCCTAGGCAGTGTCGACAGCCAACGCGGAGCATGGTGCTTCCACTTGTGCGTGGGATGGAGGGCCCCCTCCGGGAGGAGCCCCCGGGGCATGTACGGCCCCGCCCTGACACGTGGCTTGCACGACAGGGATGCGAGGTGTATCTGGGCACTCGTGAGCCAGCGCGGGACTCAGGAGGCCCTACCTAAAGGCGGGTTGCGCCTAGTCTTGAGTCTTGGTGACTTTATGTTCCCGCAAGGCGGTTAGGTGCAAGCACTCTACGTCCTCAGGTCCCGGCCCTCGAGCGAGTTCAGCCGCCGCTGGTATGCCAGGTCGCGATGCCGTGGTCAAGGCCAGGGGGTGAGGGCTGGAGAGCCAGTAAGAGCTCCTGAGTCGCGATGCTCAGGAGCCCCCCTTTTAACGTGCAAGCGAATTGCATGGGGTGAATGGACCCGCGGCAGGTGGCGATCGAGCAGGTGATAACCGTAGGCAGGTTAAGCAGGGAAGGCAAATCAGCTTGGGTAAATACAGGAAGCTACATGCCACTGGGTCCGGCCCGAGCGGCTTGGGGATGATGCAGCCCGAGGGGCGCCCCCAGAAAGGTAAGCTAAAGACATAAGCAAAAGGATTACATGCCACAGGGACGGACCCATGCGGCCTGGGAATAATGCAGCCCAAGGGGCGCTCCCAGCTAAACGAGCTTGGAAAGTGTCACCAGGTTCTGTAGACGAAGTAGAGTTGGTGCAGCTGAAGGCGTGCGTCGAAGGAATGACTCTTCACGAGCCACCGGGGCCCTGAGCCTCGGGAGGCTTTGGGGGCTCGGGAGGTTCCCTGAAGACCGTCTCCATCTCCTCCAGGATGGTGTGGTACCTGGCCTCCTGAGCCGCCAGGACACGCCGCATGTTGCGCTGATAGGCTGACGCCACACTCGGCAAGCCGAAGGGCATGCGAACGTAGCTGTGTGGCGGGCCCTCGCAACGGCCCACACGCGAAGGCCAGAAACGCTCCTGAGATGCGGCCCTGTTGAGCCCTGGGACATCGATGCAGACACGCAGCCCAGCATCCTCGCCTGGATGGGGGACTGCGCCTCGTGAGTGGCCGTTGCCGTGCACGGCTCTTGCGTCTTGCAGTTCCTGAGTGGTCTTGGTGATGAACTCCTGAGTGGTGGGCACTGCTTGCCCTCTGTTCTCCTGAGGGAAACGTGCTGCGAAGCACGCCTCCAAGTGGTGCCCAAGCGCCTCCCTCGTGAGGTTGGCAAGGTTTGAGGCCCTCCAGAAGAGAGCCCCCAAGCCCTGCCCGAGGAGGGCTCCTGGAGCGCCTTCCTATGCGACAGAGGGAGGCGCCCCTGGAGCGGGCGCTGATCCTGACGAGGCTCCAGCTGCGACGCTGCCCTCCTGAGATCCTGCTCGGTGCAGCTGCTTCTTCTTGGGGGTGGCCTCCGGAGGGCCCTCACTCCTACTGTCGGGGTCGTTGATTGCTGCAGCTTGGAAGGCGCGCTCGAGGGAGCACACCGCGTCTCTTTCTTCACATGGGACCGTGATGATCCCGTCGCTTCCTGGCATCTTGAGGATGTTGTAGCCGTGATGGGTGACTACCATGAACTTGGCCAGGGCTAGTTACCCGAGGATGGCGTTGTATGGCAGGCGGATGTGCGCGATGTTGAAGTCGATGAACTCGGTGCGGTAGTTCTTGCGCTCTCCGAAGGTGACAGGCAGGCGGACCTGCCCTATCGGTGTGGTGGAACCATCGGTCACTCCCGAGAAAGGCTTGGTAGGTTGAAGCTGCTCATATGGCACTTGGAGGTTGTCGAACGTGTCGACGGACAGGACATTGAGCCCTACGCCACCGTCGATGAGGGTCTTGGTAACTTGCACATTGCTAATGACTGGGGAGCACAGCATCGGGAGGGCGCCAGCGGTGGCTGCGCACTTGAGCTGATCTACCGAGTTGAAAGTGATGGCGCATTGGGACCACTTGAGCGGGTGCATGGCCTCGAGCTTGGGGAGCACCGCGTTCACTTCGCGAGCGAACTATTTGAAGATGTGCTGAGAGGCTGGGGCCTGGGCGCCGCCCAAGATGCCGGCGATTTCACGCGGCTCCTGGAAGCCCCCAGCCCCCTCGTCCTCATGGTGATCGTCGTTCCTTCTTGGTGGCGGCAGCGGGGGAAGACTGGCGTTGCCCTGGGGGCGATCCTCGCGAGACTGGTCCTTCCAGGCGCCCTCACGAGGATGGTCCTGCCAGCGGTCTTCACGAGGCCTGTGGCGCCACTCCTGGCGCGGGCCACAGTCGTCCCAGCGTCGGCCTCCACGTCCTCCTCCACGGCCATAGCCCCGGTCACTGCGCTCGGGGCGTCGACCGAAACGTCCTTCGCGAATGGCCCTGAGCTCTTGACAGTCACTGGTGTTGTGGGTGTTCAGATTGTGGAAGGCGCAGAACGGTCGGCCATTCTTGGATGACTCAGGCTGATCTCTGCCCCGCTTGGTGTCAGGCTCCGCTGCTAGCACTGCTGCTTCCTTGCGCTTCACGTCCTTTGCCTTGGCCTTCTTCTCCTCTGTGCCCGTGGCTGGCAGCTCGAGGAGAGAGAGGCACCCCTCCTCAGCTCTTGCGCACTTGGTCGCCAGGTTGAACAGCTCCTGAGATGTGCACAGCTCCTCATAGATAGCGAGCTATTCCTTCATCTTGACGTCACGGACGCCACCTAAGAACGCGGAGATGATGGCCTCGTCCGTGACCTTGGGGATCTCGAGGCGAGTGTTGTTGAAGCGCTGGATGTACTTTTGGAGGGTCTCTCCTGGTTGTTGCTTGATGCGGCGCAAGTCACCCATGGCCGGCGGGCGGTCGCGAGTGCCCTGGAAGTTGGCGACGAAGCGGTCGCGCATCTCGTCCCAGGAGGAGATCGAGCCGTGCTGCAGGTTCAGGAGCCAGGAGCGGGCTCCATCCTTGAGAACCATGGGAAACCAATTCACCATGACTTTCTTATCGCCGTTTGCCGCTTCGATGCTCAGCTCGTAGAGCTGTAGGAACTCCGCGGGGTCGGCGGTGCCGTCGTAGCAAGGAGGCAGATCCGGCTTGAACTTGCCTAGCCAGGCGATGCTACGCAGCTCGGGGGTGAAGGCGCGGCAGCCGGCCGTGGTTGCCGGGGCCCACCTCAGAGGTGGAGCTTGGTCTTGATGAGGTCCGAGCGGCGCCGCTGTAGGCGGCGCACGGTCTTGGCGAGGTGGCGCGGGGAGCGCAGGTGCAGCTGCTCGCGGCCGAGGGATTTCCTGGCAGCTTCTCTCTTCGCGCGCGGGCGCCGGACGTGGCGGATCATGCCGTGGGGCCGCGCGCCTTGGCGCCAAGGCGCAGTCTTGGGGCAAAGGTGGTGGAGGCGCGCCATGAGCCACGTCGCCTGTGGCTGGCGGAGGGTGAGGCAGAGAGGGGGACTGCGTCGGGGAGCCCCCTGCGGCGCGGACGAGCTCGGCGACGCGGTCGAGCCACTCCTTGTAGAGGTCGTCAACCGGGCGGTAGCGCAGGAGTTCGTTTGCGGCGAGGAGTGCGGCCCACGCCTCCATGGGAGCGCGGCGTGCGTGAGACAAAGAACCGGCCGGGGTCAGCGAAGGAGTGGCGGTGTGGCCATCCTGCCGCACCGATGGATGCAGCGAGGACGCTTGCTGCTCGTTCCCCGCCGGGCCGGTGGCGGCGTTAGCGGCGGGAGACGAAGAACGACGAGGTGGCCCGCCGACGGGAGCCGTCTGAGCAACGCGGGCGGTGAGGGCAGCCCGGCGCTCAGCTCGAGCGCGGTGAGCGTCTGCCATGGAGACGACGGAGCGACGAATTGATGGAAGGGAAGCTATGGCGCACCCCCACCTGGTGCGCCAAATGTCAGATGTGGGGTTCCGGCAAACCCTTAAGGTTCGAACTCTGGGGTGCGCGCGAAGTCTTTCCCTCCTACCGATCTACGCCCTAGCTCACTAAGATCTCGTGGACGAACTCGACGAACTCGCCACACAGAAAGATACGAGATTTATACTGGTTCAGGCCACCGTTGTGGTGTCCCCTACTCTAGTGTGTGTGGTGGTGGATTGCCTCTCGGGCTGATGATGAACAGTACAAGGGGAAGAACAGCCTCCTGAGGTTGAGGCGTTCTTGTGCTTGACGAACTTGTGCGGGTGAGGACTCGATCAGATCAGATCCCTTCGAGATGCCCCCTATCGTGGTGGCTAGTTCTACTTATATAGGCCCTGGTCCTCTTCCCAAATATTGAGCGGGAAGGGAGCGAACAATGGCGGGCAAATTTGAAGGGGGACAACCAGTACAAGCTATCCTGACAAAAGTGGTCTTCGCCTGCGAAAAGCTCTGGTGGTGACGTCGTCTTGGGCTCCACGATGACCTCCGTCTTGCCGTCCTTCTGGTCTTGGTCTCATTGCACCGATATGGCAACCTTTTCCTAATGCCTCGGTACTCCTCGCCTGCGCTGGCCTCCTTAGCACCAAAGAGGAAACAAGGATGCTGCGCGCCCTGGCGCTCGCCTGGTGCCGATCGTCATGGCTCACGTCACGAGAGCATCGTGAGGTTTGCCCCGCCTTGATATCTCTGCTCCTCGTGAGCCTGCTTGGCTAGGCTACTCCTGAGGAGGTCTTGCATCGTCCGCCTCGCGAGGCTTGGCCCCTCGTGAGGGTCTTGGATGCCTTGTTGTTGAAGATGGGCCGTACAGCCTGCTGGCTTGGCCATGCCGTGGGCCGCAGGCAGGCAAGTCTGGGGATCCCCAGTACTGGAATTAGCTTATTTGCTGTCTGCCAGTTCTTTGCCGTCTGCTAGCTGACGGCAAAGAAGGTCTTTGTCGTCCGCTTATGAAAAACAGACGGCAAAGAACTGGCTAATGGCAAAGAAGGATTTTGCCACCAGCCAGTTCTTTGCCGTCCGCTAGCTGACGGCAAAGATTCTTTGCCGTGAGCTGGCTGACGGCAAAGAGAGAGGTGGCCCCACTTATGAGCTGATTAGATAAAACTTAAGGGCTCCCCTCTTTGCCGTCCGCTAGCGGACGACAAAGAGAGAAAAATTGCGGACGGCAAAGCACGACGGACGGCAAAGACCTAACTTCACTAACCTAACTAATGGCCGAGCCCCCCACCCCCTTCCTCTCTGTTTCTCTCCACGACCAGATCGACCCCCCGCCGCCCGGTGCCGCCCCCCCACCCGTCGCCGCCCAGCACCCGCCGCCGCCCCCG
>NC_057799.1:377175784-377176009 GCF_018294505.1 Triticum aestivum | reverse complement strand
CGGTGAGTTATTTTTTTCTGTTTTTTCTTTTTTTGCTGTTTAATTGTTTGTGTTAGATTTAGGTCTAGATATGTGTTAGTGTTAGTGTTAGATTTAGTGCTAGATATGTGTTAGTGTTAGATTTAGTGCATGGGTTTTAGATAATTAGTTATATTATTAAAAGAAGTAGAAAAAAGATGAAAAAAGAAGAAGAAGAAAAGAAGAATATGTAGAAGGGGAAGAAGA
>NC_057799.1:377153319-377175256 GCF_018294505.1 Triticum aestivum | reverse complement strand
CCCCGACCCCGAAACAGCACCCCGACCCCGACACGGCACCCCGACACCGACACGACGCCCCGACCCCCGACACCTCCCAAAAAGGTGCTCTTTGGCCTTCCAGAGGCCGACGGGGTCATATATTTGTGAATTATGAGTTAGGTCATATATTTTTCGATTTTGTTATGAAGAACATCATATATAATTGTGTTGATCGGGTATATTTAAATGTGCAGTTGTTTCATCGCTGCGAGTTTTGGTGTTCGACGACCTCCCCGTGCGTTTGATGAGCTCTGCCCCTTCGTTCGTGGGTGAGCACAAATGACATGTCCTCCTCCCCCCTTAATTATTTGCTCTGTTCCAGTGTTCGTGCCGATGAAACTTGATAGCTAGCTCTATATCTGTCTTGAATCATCAGTATGCGTAACCAATATGTGTCTCCTGTTCAAAAGCGTTATAGTTATAAATATGCATGCATTTGCATATTTATAACCGTGATTCTTTCGAATTGTCCAACGCTATCCATGGACAGCCTGAGTATGTGTAGATTGGGTTCGTTTCCCAATACGCTTTGCTCCAGATCCGACGCATAAATTTCGTCAGTGCCTCCCCTGTTGTTCTCCGGGTACACATCCTCTCTGTTTATTGCAGAGACGTGTATCAGGAGAACAGCGGGAGATGCTGCCGAAATTTTGCGTCGGATCCGGAGCATAGCATGGGAAAATGAACCCAATCTACACATACTCGGGTGGGATTAGGACCTATCATTACCTATTAGAGTGTAGGTTGCATGGACGTAATAAAATTGACAAAGTAGATCAACTGATGAATATATACATGGTGAATTATATATATATATATATATTTGTTGTGTGTCCAGTAGCTCTGAAAGTCAAGATGAGTGATCCTGCGTGGATGTACACCGGTCGCACTGGTCAAAACAAATGGAGCACTGAATGGTTCACAAAAACCAAGGGGTTTGTGCAAGACGCATTTGCAAATGGCCAGAGGAAAACCTGGTGCCCCTGTTTACGGTGCGGCAATTGGGAAAAGAGGACAGAGGATGAAATGGGCAAACACCTGCAAATGTTATCGAGAACGTCTGCAAGCGCCTACTACAGAACTTACAGCACAAGGCTCGGGTGCAGGCTGTTCGAGACTACTACGCCTTGCGTGGTATCAAGAAGCCCAAGCCGGCGTGCCGCGATAAGTTCCTGAGTAAGGAGCAGTACATGAAGGTAATTCTTAAGGCCTTGTACTTACTTCCTTCATTTAGTAGTTCATAGCCGTAGCGCTCAAGTTTCTATTTGCTAACTTAGGCGCCTCCGAGATGGTGTGCGGATCGGATGGATTGTTGGGAGGTGTTGGTCAATGAGTGGTGCTCAAAAGAATGGCTAGCCGTCCACAACGCGGGCAAGGACAAACGTGCCCAAATGGAAGGTGTGCCACACCATCAATGCAGCTCCAACTTATATCAGTTCGGGCAGAACTGGGTATGTGGTTTGCTTCATGATTCATGCAATTCATTCATCATGCTAGCTTGAGCCCTTTAATTACTAATTTACTTTGTTTCTCTCTTTCAGGCACGCTACAATAAGGTGGATAAGGTGCCAGAGGTGTACGACCTGTATGCCACGGCCCACACTACCTCTTTCAAGAAAGTCAAGGCATTCTCTCCATCTGACCTCGATGATGCAAACAACTTCACCAACATCTCCTCCCACGACAAGCTCGTGAAATATAGAGATGAGGGGAAGGCGAGGAAAGGGGAGGACTTTAACCCGAGGCAGGGTCCCATTGATCCAGAGCTGGTGATGATATCTGGTGGCGGGAGGTCCCATGGCTCCATAGCCATTGGAGATGGACTTATCCGTTGTCCTAGCACTCTCCCGGAGATCAAGGCGTGCCAGTCAAGCTCCGCTCCTGAGATAAGGCCTCGTGAACGGCCAGTCCAACTCGCCATCAAGGTTAGTTATACGTACTCAGCTATCTTTCTCCATTACATTGTCTGTGCTTCCATCAATGATTACAAATGGTAACGAGGAGTGGTGTTGCAGGCTGCTATACAGAGTGAGAGAGATAGAACGGAGAAACTTCTGGCGGAGGCGGCGGAGAGGCAGCGGGAGTTGGAGGAGAGGACGACAGCGATGTTGGAGGAGGAGAGGGCATGGAATGACATGCAGGCAAGGGCCATGTACGAGCTCCTTGTGGTAAGTTTCTTCTGCAGATTAGCCAAAACATTCATGTAGTGTTTGTCTCATTACTAACTAGTATGACTGAGTCGTCAAAACCAAATGTGCAGTCTGTGTGCGAGAAGACCGGTCAGACCGCTCCGCCGATGCCAGTGATTGCTCCTGGGACCACGGTGAGTTTAATTTGAATGGACATTACTTGCTAGTCTTAACATTTGAGTGTCATCATGCTAACGAGACATTGGAAATGATCTTTGGTGTAGCGTAACTCCAGACAAGCATCGCACGATCCTTCTCCAGCTACCGGCACGAGCCAGCCCACTCCTACACCTCCATGATCATTGTAAGTTCCTCTAGTGTTTTGCTTAACAAATGCATAAAGACCTAGACTTAGCCTTATTTCCTCCAATATGCTTACCGCAATGACCTAGAGTTAGCTTCTTTTCCTCCAAAATGACTTAATAAGCTTACTGACCTCCAAAACCATCCATTTTACCTAAGTTAGCTCTAAAACAATCTATACTTAGCTTTGTTTCCTCCAAAATGACCCAAGTTAGCTCTAATATGCTTAGTTAACTAGGTTTGCTCAATAATGACATGTACTTAGCTTACTTATGTCAAAAATGGCATAATTAGCTTAGTTAGCTCATAAACAATCCATTTTACCGAAGTTAGCTCTAAAATGACCCATTCTACCTTAGTTAGCTCATAAATGATCCATTTTACCCAAGTTAGCTCTAAAATGACCCATTTCACCTAGACTAGCTCCAAAATGATCCATTTTACCTATGCTAGCTCTAAAATGACCCATTTTACCTAGGTTAGCTCCAAAATGACCCATCTTACCTAGGTTAGCTCCAAAATGATGCATTTTACCCAAGTTAGCTCTAAAATGACCCATCTTACCTAGGTTAGCTCACAAACGATCCATTTTACCTAGTATAGCTCCAAAATGACCCATCACAGCCAGGTTAGCTCTAAAATGATGCATTTTACCTAAGTTAGCTCATAAACGATCTATTTCACCTAGGTTAGCTCATAAACGATCCATTTCACCTAACTTAGCTCAAAAACGATCCATTTCACCTAGGTTAGCTCCAAAATGACCCATCTTACCTAGGTTGGCTCTAAAATGATGCATTATACCTAAGTTAGCTCATAAACGATCTATTTCACCTAGGTTAGCTCATAAACGATCCATTTCAACTAAGTTAGCTCATAAATGATCCATTTCACCTAAGTTAGCTCATAGATGGCATATACTTCTTCTTCTAGTCACCTTTTTCTAACTTTCTATTTACCATTTTGCAGATTTCATTCACTTCTCGGAAGCTAGCTTGCTATGATGGTGTGCTTGTTTTTTCTTTCATTCTCCTCTAGTATTCTTCTAGCTTGCTATGATGGAACTTGCTATCTTGATGAAACTTTGTATGGATGGAACAATGTGTATGTGCAACTTGCTATGTATGAATGGATGGAACTATATATGTATGCACGATGAAACTTATGTGCTGGATATGCCATATGTTTGCTGTTAAATAGCCCTGTGAAATATATATATCTGTCATATATTTGCTGTGAAAATTGCTGGATTTAAAAAAACAGAAAAAAGAGGCACCTTTGCCGTCAGCCGCTGATGGCAAAGGCTCCTTTGCCGTCTGCCGCGGACGGCAAAGAAGCCACGCGGCGGCCACCTATGCTCCCTGGGAGCTGACCCATTTGGTCAATTTGCCTACAACGGCGGACGGCAAAGGCTTTGCCTACAGTTGTAGATGGGAAAGAATGCCCACATTTGCCTACAGCAGCAGATGGCAAAGGCTTGTCCCGCGGTGACGTCCAGCTGACGTCATTCGGCGGACGGCAAAGGCCGGATGCTCTTTGCCATCAGCGGCGGACGGCAAAGGCTACCGTTAGCCGCCTAACGGACTAACAACGCATTTATTGCCGTCGGCTTTCTTTGCTGTCAGCCGCTGGTAGCAAAGGCCCCTTTGCCGTCCGCTTCAAAAAGCAGACGGCAAAGAAGCTCTTTACCGATGCCTACTTTGCCGGAGCCTTTTGCCGTCCGCGGCAGACGGCAAAGGCCTTTGCCATCCGCCATCCTTGCCTTTGCCGTCTGCCGTGGCAGACGGCAAAGTAGCTGATTCCTGTAGTGCCCATTCCCAGAACGCCAACATATGTTTTGATTGCTCTGTTATTTATTGTGTTCCCCCTCCATTACTTCTTTCCGGTAGACCCTAAGACCGATGCCAGTACCACTGTGATCGACTACATCGATGACGAACCATTCTTGCTAGAGCAACCAGGCAAGCCCCCCCCCCCCTTGATCACCAGATATCACCTATTCCTTCTCTCTACTGCTTGCATTAGAGTAGTGTATCATGTTACTGCTTTCGGTTAATCCTATTCTGATGCATAGCCTGTCATTGTTGCTACAGTTGTTACCCTTACCTGCAATCCTAAATGCTTAGTATAGGATGCTAGCGTTCCATTAGTGGCCCTACACTCTTGTCCGTTTGCCATGCCATACTAATGGGCCGTGATCACTTCGGGAGTTGATCACGGGCATATGCTATATACTTTATACTGTTACATTACTTATGATACTGTTCGGAGATGGGGGCTGAAGGGGCAGGTGGCTCCATCCCGGTAGAGTGGGCCTGGGTTCCCGATGGCCCCCGACTGTTACATTGTGGCAGAGCGACAGGGCAGGTTGAGACCACCTAGGAGAGAGGTGGCCCTGGCCCTGGTCCGCATTCGCGGATACTTCAAATAACACGCTTAACGAGATCTTGGTATTTGATCTGAGTCTGGCCACTGGCCTATACGCACTAACCAACTACGCGGGAACAGTTATGGGCACTCCACGTCGTGGTATTAGCCAAAGCCTTCTTGACGTCAGCGACTGAGTGGCGCGCGCCGGATTGGACCGTAAACCTGCGCTTGTATTAAGGGGGCTAGGTCTGCTTTCGGCCGCGCTCGCAACATGCAGGTGAGCAACGGGCGATGGGCCCAGACCCCTGCGCGCATAGGATTTAGACCGCCGTGCTGACCTCTCTATTGTGCCAAGGTAGGGCTACGACGTGTTGATCTTCCGAGGCCGGGCATGACCCAGGAAAGTGTGTCCGGCCAAAGGGGATCGAGCGTGTTGGGTAATGTGGTGCACCCCTGTAGGGAAGTTTATCTATTCGAATAGCCGTGTCCCTCGGTAAAAGGACGACCCGGAGTTGTACCTTGACCTTATGACAACTAGAACCAGATACTTAATAAAACACACCCTTCCAAGTGTCAGATATAACCCGGTGATCGCTCTCACATAGGGCGACGAGGAGAGGATCGCCGGGTAGGATTATGCTATGCGATGATACTTGGTGAACTTACCATCTACTCTCTTCTACTGCTTCAAGATGGAGGCTGCCAGAAGCGTAGTCTTCGATAGGACTAGCTATCCCCCTCTTATTCTGGCATTCTGCAGTTCAGTCCACCGATATTGCCCTTTACACTGATACCCATGCATATGTAGTGTAGATCCTTTCTTCGGAGTACTTTGGATGAGTACTCACGGTTGCTTTTCTCCCTCTTTCCCCCCTTTCCTTTTTACCTGGTTGTCGCAACCAGAGGTTGGATCCCAGGAGCTTGACGCCACCGTCGACGACGACTCCTACTACACCGGAGGTGCCTACTACTACGTGCAGGCCGCTGACGACAACCAGGAGTAGTTTAGGAGGATCCCACGCAGGAGGCTTGCACCTCTTTCGATCTGTATCCCAGTTTGTGCTAGCCATCTTATGGCACCTTGTTTGCTTTATGTCTGTACTAAGATAATGTTGCTTCCGCTGACTCGTCTATGATCGAGCACTTGTATTAGAGCCCTCGAGGCCCCTGGCTTGTATTATGATGCTTGTATGACTTATTTTATTTTTAGAGTTGTGTTGTGATATCTTCCCGTGGGTCCCTGATCTTGATCGTACACGTTTGCGTGTATGATTTGTGTACGATTGAGATTGGGGGCGTCACACATCAAGCATCGTTCTTGCCATCTCAATAAGAGTTTGGTTCTTCCTCTCAACGACTCCATTTTGTTGAGGTGTGTACGTAGCCGAGAACTCAGGTGAAATCCCTTCTTCTTCAAGAAAGGTGTCCACATTTGCGTTCTTGAACTCCGTTCCATTGTCGCTGCGAACCTTCTTGATCTTCACTTCAAACTGATTTTGGGCCTTCCTAGCGAAGCTCTTGAAGATCTTTTGGACCTGCGATTTATCATCAAGAAAGAGCACCCACGTAAATCTTGAAAAATCATCAACTATGACTAGACCAAATGAGTTATCCCCGAGACTCTTGTAGGCATTGGGACCAAAGAGATCCATATGAAGTAGCTCGAGCGGTCTTCTTGTGGTCATAATGTTTTTCACGGGGTGGCTTCCTCCAACTTGTTTTCCTGCTTGACAAGCACTACAAAGTCTATCCTTGTCAAATATAACATCTTTAATCCAAGGATATGATCACCCTTAATAAGCTTATCAAGATTTCGCATGCCCACATGACCTAACCTTCTATGCCACAACCAGCCTTTTGAGGATTTAGCAATTAAGCAAGTTCTAGGTTGAGCCTTTTTAGTGAAATCAATAATGTAAAGATCACCTCTACGGATACCAGTAAAGACCATTTCATGATTATATCTACGAAACACTTGGCAATCTACTTCAGTAAATAGGACGTTGAAACCAAAGTCAGCAAGTCTAGATACGGAAACTAAATTGTAGCCAAGCGATTCAACGAGCATAACATTTTGTATGGAGCTCTCATGTGAGGTGGCCACCTTACCAAGGCCAACCACCTTACCCTTTGAGTTATCACTGAAAGTGACATACTTTCGAGGGCCGTCGTTTTCAGCAAGCTCACGAAACATATCTTTGTCTCCGGTCATATGATCAGTACATCCACTATCAAGAACCCATTCCTTTCCTCCAGCCATGTAGCCGCGAAGATTTGCCATAAGACCAAAGTGTCTCATCGCATCATCAAGATCATAGTCACTATCATCATCCTCATCATAGTATCCATGTTCAACATCGTCATGTGATGGATCAATTCCTAGAGAGAGTGATTCATTAGAAGTATGACTGTAACAATGTTCATCTCTATGAATTCTAGTGACTTCGGAAATGATATTGCTAATAATTCCAACATCTCCTTTGGCACGCATGAGAGCACGAAGCTCAAATAGGCACTCATCAAACTTAGGATCACTAGTACTCATCCTATTCAAGGCAATAGACTTATGGAGAATCTCATCTAGTTTTTTCAAGGAATAATTTGGGAATCATTCCTCTAGAAATCTCCATATGGTGTAAGCACAATCTAGAGTAGGTAAACTAGTAATCAAATTTTTGGGCATCTAATGATAAGATTGATAGTTCTAAGATTGCGAATCATGTCAAGATCCTCATCGGGTGTGGATGCAAAGGATCAACAATGCGAGCACAAGGAGTAGTAATGTACTTGGTCAAATGATATTCATTGAAAATCTCAAGCATCTCATTTTTTTCACTCATGAAAGTACTCTCCATCAAGTATAGGCACTCTATTTCTAAGACTCCCCAATGTAGACACATCCATCTTCCTCCAAAGGTGTTTAAACCAAAGCAATGGAGACCAATGCTCTCATACCAATTGAAAGGATCGAGAAGAGGTGTCTAGAGGGGGTGAATAGACTCTTAGCAAGAAAAGTTGCAGTTTTTAAATTCTTTAACTTGAAGTGGAGTTTTAGCACAAGTTCAACATTCACAATTCATATCAAGCAAGTATGACAAGAGTATATGAGCAGCGGAAAGTAAATCATGCAAGTTGTAAGAATGTAAAGAGATGGGATTGGAGTGTGCAAACGCAATTGGAGACACGGAGATTTTTATCCGTGGTTCCGATAGGTGGTGCTATCGTACATCCACGTTGATGGAGACTTCAACCCACGAAGGGCAACGGTTGCGCGAGTCCACGGAGGGCTCCATCCACGAAGGGTCCACGAAGAGGCAACCTTGTATATCCCACCATGGCCATCGCCCACGAAGGACTTGCCTCACTAGGGTAGATCTTCAAGAAGTAGGCGATCTCCTTTCCCGTACAAACTCCTTGGTTCAACTCCACAATCTTGACGGAGGCTCCCAAGTGACACCTAGCCAATCTAGGAGACACCACTCTCCAAAAGGTAATAGATGGTGTGTTGATGATGAACTCCTTGCTCTTGTGCTTCAAATGATAGTCTCCCCAACACTCAACTCTCTTTCATAGGATTGGATTTGGTAGAAAGATGATTTGAGTGGAAAGCAACTTGGGGAAGGCTAGAGATCAAGATTTATGTGGTTGGAATGGAAGATCTTGACCTCAACACAAGTGTAGGTGGTTCTCTCTGAGCAAATGTATGTTGGAAGTGTTGGCATGTTGTGATGGCTCTCTGCACGAATGAAGAGTGGGTGGAGGGGTATATATAGTCTCCACACAAAATCTAACCGTTACACACAAATCACCAAACTCGGTGGGACCGAATCAGAAGACTCGGTCGGACCGATTTGGTTCATAATGTGACCGTTAGGCATTTTCAGTGGGACCGACATGATCAACTCGGTGGGACCAATGTGGCTAGTGTTAGGGTAAAGCCTTATCTTGGTTGGACCGATTACACAAACTCGGTGGGACCGATTTGGGTAATAAGCACAATAGAGAGTTGGCCAAGCAAACTCGATGGTACCGATTTCATATTTTGGTGAGACCGAAATTAATGCAATAGGCAATAGAGAGTTTGCAAGCCCATCTCGGTGAGACTGAGATCCCATCGGTGAGATCGAATTGATTAGGGTTTCTGGCAGTGGCTATGTCAAGAGAATTCGGTGGCACCGGATAGAAAGTTTCGGTGGCACCGGATAGAAAGTTTCGGTGGGGCCGAGTTTGACTTTTGGTTTGGGACATATGTGGATGTGAGAAAGTGGTTGAGGGCTTTGGAGCATATCACTAAGCACTTTGAGCAAGGAAGCCATTAAGCAACACCTCATCCCCTCTTAATAGTATTGGCTTTCCTATGGACTCAATGTGATCTTGGATCACTAAAATAGAAAATGTAGAGTCCTGAGCTTTGAGCTTGAGCCAATCCTTTGTCCTTACCATCTTGAAGGGGTTCCACATCCTCTAGTCCACGCCACTCCATTGTTGAACTTATCTGAAGCATACTAGATGAAAGCATTAGTCCAACAAGAAATATGTTGACATTAATTACCAAAATCACCCAGGGAGCACTTATGCTTTCAAGCACTCAAGGGAAATTATCTTCTTACAGAATTTTTATGCTCAACTTTCTCATGATAATCAAACCATGCTCGACTCTTCTTTGACTGAATCTTTTATAAAGAAAACTATTGAATTCAGATGGAACCTTCCGGAAAGAATTAAACGCAACTCCGAAGATTGGGAACTCGACAAAGGTAATGAGTCAGGAATAACACTTAAGTTTGATTGTGTTAAATCTTTTATGGGTACCGATGCTGTTCACAAGTTTAGCAATAAATATGGACTTGACTCTGAGATAGTAGCCTCTTTTTGTGAATCATTTGCTACTCATGTTGATCTCCCGAAGGAGAAATGGTTTAAATTTCATCCACCTATTAAAGAAAAGATTGAGGAGCCAGTTATAGTTAAAGATGAACCTATCATTTACAATGTTGATCCACTTGTGCCTACTTCTTATATTGAAAAACCACCTTTCTCTGTCAGGATAAAGGAACATGCTAAGGTTTCAATCGGGGTTAATAAATGTAATATTAGAGCACCTAGACCATCTGAACAAATTAAAGTAGAACCTAGTATTTCTATGGTTAAGGATCTCTTGGTTGATAATATTTTGGCTATGTTATTTATTTCTGTGATGAAGCTGCTAGAATTGCACCTGCTGAAAAATAGAAGACACTGATGTCACTATTAAACTTGCAAACAGAGATACCATCACACCACTTGGGATTGTTAGAGAGGTTGAAGTCTTGTGTGGGAAAATAAAATGCCCTACTAATTTTCTAGTCCTTGGTTCTCCACAAGATGATTTTTGCCCCATTATATTTGGTAGACCTTTCTTGAACACTGTTAATGCTAAGATAGATTGCAATAAAGAAACTGTCAGTGTTAATTTTGGTGATGTGCCTCATGTGTTTAATTTCTCTAAGTTTCGTAGGCAACCTCATGATAAAGAATTGCCTAGTAAGTATGAAATCATTGGTCTTGCTTCCATTGTCATACCACCTACTGATCCGTTAGAACAATATTTGCTAGACCATGAAAATGATATGCACTTGCATGAAAGAAATGAAATCGATAAGATGTTCTTTGATCAACAACCTATTATTAAACACAATTTGCGTGTTGAAACTCTAGGAGGCCCTCCTCCACCTAAGGGTGATCCTGTGTTTGAACTGAAACAATTACCTCACACTTTAAAATATGCTTATCTTGATGAGAAGAAGATATATCATGTTATTATTAGTTCTAACCTTACAGAGCATGAAGAAAAGAGTTTATTAAAAACTCTGAGGAAGCACCGTGCTGCTATTGGATATACTCTTGATGATCTTAAGGGCATCGGTCCCACTCTCTGTCGACACAAGATTAATGTGGACCCCGATGCTAAACCAGTTGTTGATCATCAACGACGATTAAATCCTAAGATGAAGGACGTGGTAAGAACTGAAATATTAAAGCTTCTGGAAGCGGGTATAATTTATCCTATAGCTGATAGTAGATGGTAAGTCCTCTTCATTGTGTTCCTAAGAAAGGAGGTATTGCCGTTGTTCCTAATGATAAAAATGAACTTATCCCACAAAGAATTGTGACTGGTTATAGAATGGTAATTGATTTCAGAAAATTAAATAAAGCCACTAGAAAAGATCATTACCCTTTGCCTTTTATTGATTAAATGTTAGAAATATTATCTAAGCACACACATTTTTGCTTTCTTGATGGATATTCTGGTTTCTCTCAAATACCTGTATCGCAACCTGATCAAGTGAAAACCACCTTTACTTGTCCTTTTGGAACTTATGCTTAAAGACGTATGGCTTTCAGTTTATGCAATGCACCTACTACCTTTCAAAGATGTATGACTGCAATATTCTCTGATTTTTGTGAAAAGATTGTTGAGGTTTTCATGGATGATTTTTCCGTTTACGGAACTACTTTTGATGATTTCTTAAGCAACCTTGATCAAGTTTTACAGAGATGTGAACAAACTAATCTTGTCTTGAATTGGGAGAAGTTCCACTCTATGGTGAATGAAGGTATTGTCTTGGGGCGTATAATTTCCGAACGAGGTATTGAGGTGGATAAAGCTAAAGTTGATGCAATTGAGAAAATGCCATGTCCTAAAGATATTAAAGGTATAAGATGTTTCCTCGGTCATGCTGGCTTCTATAGAAGGTTTATTAAAGACTTCTCTAAAATTTCTAGGCCTCTTACTAATCTCTTGCAAAAAGGTATTCCATTTGTTTTTATGATGATTGTGTAGAAGCCTTTGAAACACTTAAGGAAGCCTTGACATCTCCACCTATTATTCAACCACCTGATTGGAACTCGCCTTTTGAAATTATGTGTGATGCTAGTGACTAGGTTGTTGGTGCTATTCTAGGACAAAGAGATGATAAGAAATTAAATGTTATCCATTATTCTAGTAAGACTCTAGACAGTCCTGATAATCCCCAAGTGCAAGGAATCATCGTAGCAATTTCCAAAGGTGGAAGTGATAAGTATGGAGTGTCGAACCCACAAGGAGCTAAAGGTAAGATCAATATTCTCTCAAGTCCTATCTGCCACTGATACGACTCTATAGACACCGAACGTTTGCTTCCATCTTGAAACGAGCAATAAAACTACATTGTGGGTACGAAGAGGATAGCTTTACATGATATCGGAGAACTAAAATATAAAAATAGGTGCTGTTAACATAAATTTAGAATATATTACTATATATTATAAATAGCGAGTGTGGAATAATGATGGATCGGTGTGTAGAATTATCCTAGGCAATTGTTAAGAATATCGTTAGTCGTCATTGCAATTTCATATGAGGGAGAGGCATAAGCTAACATGCTTTATCTTCTTGGATCATATGCACTTATGATTGGAACTCTAGCAAGCATCCGCAACTACAAAAGATCATTAAGGTAAAACCCAACCATAGCATTAAAGTATCAAGTCCCCTTTATCCCATACGCAACAACCCCCTTACTCGGGTTTATGCTTCTGTCACTCAACCAACCCAATATAAGCGAATCATGAAAGTATTGCAACACCCTATAGCGGGAATCCTTCACGTGTGCGCGGCACAGAAGGCACCATAGGAAAACACCCAAATAAAACATACAACTCAAACCAATCAAGATCATCAATCAACCCAAAGAAAAAAAAATCTACTCAAAACATTATAGGATGGCAACACATCATTGGATCATAAAATGTGGCATAAGGCACCATGTTCAAGTCGGGGATCACAGCGGGGTGCGGGAGAGTGGACTGTGTAAAAGAGATGAGGAAGGTGATGAAGATGGTGATGTTGATGAAGACGATCACCGCAGCGGTGGTTCCCTGACACGTCTCCGTCGTATCTATAATTTTTTATTGTTTCATGCCAATATTATACAACTTTCACATATTTTTGGCAACTTTTATATGATTTATTGCACTAACCTATTGATCCAGTGCCCAGTGCTAGTTCCTGTTTTTTTGCATGTTTTTTGTATCGCAGAAAATCCATATCATACAAAGTCCAAATGCAATAAAATTTTACGGAGAATTATTTTGGAATATATGTGATTTTTTGGAGTTGGAATCACCGCAAACGGAGGCCCACACAGCCCACAAGACACCAGGGCGCACCAGAGGAGCCTGGCTTGTGATGGTGGGTTGTGCTCACCTCGTACGTCGGTTGGAGCTCTACTTCGGGCGCAAGGAAGCTTATATCAAAAAAAATCATGTTAAAATTTCAGCGCAATCGGAGTTACGGATCTCCCGAAATATAAGAAACGGTTTTCGCCCAAATCTGGGAACGCGAAACAGAAGAGAACAAAGAGGGATCTCCAATCTCGGAGGGGCTCCCGCTCCTCGGCCGCCATGGAGGCCATGGAACAGAGGGGGAACTCTCCTCCCATCTAGGGGGAGGCCAAGGAAGAAGAAGGAGGGGGGTCTCTCCCCCTCTCTCCCGGTGGCGCCAGAACGCCGCTGGGGCTAGGATCATGACGGCGATCTACATCAACAATCCTGCTACCGTCAACACCAACTCTCTCCCCCTCTATGCAGCGGTGTAACACCCCTTCTCCCTGTTGTAATCTCTGCTTAAACATGGTGCTCAACTCGATATATTATTTCCCAATAATCTATGGTTATCTTATGATGTTTGAGTAGATCCGTTTTGTCCCGTGGGTTAATCGTGATCTTGGTTGGTATGATTGTATATTTTATTTATGGTGCTGTCCTACGGCGCCCTCCATCTCGTGCAAATGTGAGGGCCCCTCGCTATAGGGTGATGCAATATGTTCATGGTTTGCTTATTGTCAGTGTTGCGGGGGATGATAGCAACCCAAACGCGGATAAGTGGGTTATGGCGTATGGGAGTAAAGAGGACTTGATACTTAATGCTATGGTTGGGTTTCACGACCTTAATGATCTTTAGTAGTTGCGGATGCTTGCTAGGGGTCCAATCATAAGTGCATATGATCCAAGTAGAGAAAGTATGTTAGCTCATGCCTCTCCCTCATATAAAAGTACAAGAATGATTACCGGTACTTGTTATCGATTGCCTAGGGACAACTGCCTTTCTTGTTGACAAAAGCTATCTACTTTTATTACCTCACAATTTATTCATAGTTTTATTCTCGCAAAGTACTCGTAGTTTTACTCTTGCGAAATAGTTTCATACTTGTTTTAGGTAAAGAAAACGTTAAGTGTGCATAGAGTTGTATCGGTGTTCGATAGAACTTGAGGGAATATTTGTTCTGCCTTTAGCTCCTCGTTGGGTTCGACACTCTTATTTATCGAAGAAGGCTACAAACGACCCCCTATACTTGTGGGTTATCAATACCTTTTTCTGGCGCCGTTGCCGGGGAGCAATAGCGTGGGGTGAATATTCTCGTGTGTGCTTGTTTGCTTTATCACTAAGTAGTTTTTGTTTTCTGTTCTAAGTTGTTCTCTATCTTTAGTTATGGATATGGAACACGAGACACCAAAAAGATTAGTGGTACTTGCTACTCATGGAGATGGGGAACCTCCTAAAACCCTCGATGCTCGTTATGTGAGAGCTATTATGCACTACTTTGATAATCCTGAGAAAACCCCATTCAACTTGATAATGGGAGTAACGTTGGATCAACGTGAATACTTTAGGGATCATCGCTTGACACAAAAAGGGAAACTCTTATGGGATCAAATTTATATGTTGCATTGGTATGCTCGGGATTTATGCTTGAGATATGATTTTACTTGTTGCTCTAGGATAAATGCTCCACACCTTCCCTTTACATGCAAATTTAATGATAATGAAATCTTGGCTTCTTATGCTAGAGGTATATATGATTACTATGATGTGGAAAGAATAGAAGAATTTGTTGCTTTTAAGGGTGCTTATGAAATTGAGTCTTTGTTTGAAAAGTATGAAGCTTTTGATGATGATGTTTATAGACCTGAAAATTTTTCCATCCTTAAATATTGCTATGATAATTACAAATACAATTCCGATATTGATAAATTTATTGAGAGAGTCTCCGCTGCCCAAGAAGAGATATTTTGCAGGAGTCTATGGAAGAAGGAATTGATGAAACTGTAAGCTCACTGGATGAAAAAGATGATGAGGAGAGCGAAGAACAAGCGGAGGAAGAGCGTATTGATCACCCGTGCCTACCTTCTAATGAGAGTAGCTCTTCAACTCATACATTGTTTAATTTCCCTTCGTTCTTACCGAAGGATGAATGCCATGATAATTGCTATGATCCCGTTGATTCGTTTGAAATATCCCTTTTTGATGATGCTTTCTATGCTTGTGGCCATGATGCCAATTTAAATTATGCTTATGGAGATGAACTTGCTATAGTTCCTTATGTTAAGAATGACATTGTTGCTATTGCACCCACACATGATAGTCCTATGATCCTTTTGAATTCTCCAAACTACACTATATCGGAGAAGTTTGCTCTCATTAATGATTATATTGATGGGTTGCGTTTTGCTATTGCACATGATAATTTTGATGAAAATGTAATATGCATGTGCTTGCTGCTCCTACTTGAAATTATTATGAGAGAGGAACTACATCTCCACCTCTCTATGTTTCCAACATGATAGAATTGCAATAAACTGCTTATGCTATGTACTGACCTTCACTTGATGTGCATGAATTGTTCTTTTATGACATGCCTATGGATAGGAAGAGAGTTAGACTTCGTCATTGCATGATATATGTTGCTTTGTGCTCACTACTAAATGCCAAATCATTGTTAATTAAAATTGGCTTTGATATACCTTGGGATCCGGGTGGATCCATTACTTGAGCACTTTATGCCTAGCTTAATGGCTTTAAAGAAAGCGCTGCCAGGGAGACAACCCGAAAGTTTTAGAGAGTCATTTATTTCTGTTGAGTGCTTTTATAAAGTTTAAAAACAAAAATATAGAGGGGAACATTAAAAATTCACAAAAATAGAAGTCAAAGTGAGAGGGGCAAGCATTGTAAAAGTGGGAGCTAGCCTTGAACTGTGTTCATGCCCATGGAAACTTTGTGAATCTTAATTACAAAAAAATTTCAACAAAAATAATTATCCCCTGTACAAATCCATTGTATTATATCATGTGCCAAGATTTGCCTTTAGGATGATTAGATTGTTTGTTGGTATGTGCGGTGCAGAAACAGAAACTTTGGCTATAGCGCGTGAATTTTTATTTCTTACTGGAACATCAAAAGGTTCTAAATTTTTTTGCACACTATTGTTATACAAATTGTTTATTTCGTCCTAATATTTCAGATTTTTTGGAGTACCAGAAGTATGGTAGATGTTCAGATTACTACAGACTGTCCTGTTTAAGACACATTCTGCTTTTGATGCATTGTTTTGCTTGATTTGATGAAACTATCGATTTTTATCGGTGGTATAAGCCATGGAAAAGTTATATTACAGTAGCTACATTGAAAAAAATGAATTGGTTTGCAATAGTACTTAGAGTAGTGATTTGCTTTATTATACTAACGGATCTGACCGAGCTTTATGTTGAGTTTTGTGTGGATGAAGTGATCAAAGATCGAGGAGGTCTCGATATGAGGAGAGGAGGAGAGGCAAGAGCTTAACCATGGGGATGACCAAGGCACCCCAAGTAAATATTCAAGGAGACTCGAGCGTCTAAGCTTGGGGATGCCCCGGAAGGCATCCCATCTTTCTTCAACAAGTATGGTATGTTTTCGTCTTTGTTTCATTCATGTGATATGTGCAAATCTTGGAGCGTATTTTGTGTTTATTTTTCATTTTTCTTTTATGCACCATGCTGGTATGAGATACTCCATGGTTGATTTATAGAATGCTCCTTGCACTTCACTCATATGTTTTGAGTATGGCTTTATAGAATGCTTCATGTGCTTCACTTATATCATTTGAAGTTTGGATTGCCTGTTTCTCTTCACATAGAAAACCGTTGTTTGTAGAATGCTCTTCTGCTTCACTTATATTTGTAAGAGTGCGATCTTTTGTAGAAAGAATCAAACTCTCATGCTTCACTTATATCTATTTAGAGAGTCAACAGGAATTGGTCAATTGCATGGTTAGTCATAAAATCCTACATAAAACTTGTGGATCACTGAATATGATATGTTTGATTCCTTGTAATAGTTTTCCGATATAGAGATGGAATATGTGGGAGCTACTAGTAAATAGTTGTGGTTAGTAAGAATATTGGTGTTAAGGTTTGTGATTCCCGAAGCATGCACGTATAGTCTCTCGTTATGCTATGATGTTGGAGCATGATTATTTTTTATTTTCTTCCTTATGAGTGGCGGTCAGGGACGAGCGATGGTCTTTTCCTACCAATCTATCCCCCTAGGGGCATGCGTAGTAGTACTTTGCTCGAGGGCTAATAAACTTTTGTAATAAGTATATGAGTTTTTATGACTAATGTGAGTCCATGGAATATACGCACTCTTACCTTTTCGCAATTTGCTAGCCTCTACGGTACCGTGCATTGCCCTTTCTCACCTCGAGACGTGGTGCAAACTTCGCCAGTGCATCCAAACCCCGTGATATGATACGCTCTATCACACATAAGCCTTATTATATCTTCCTCAAAACAGCCACCATACCTACCTATTATGGCCTTTCCATAGCCATTCCGAGATATATTACCATGCAGCTTCCACCGCTTCCGTTTTGATGACTTGAGCATTCATTTTCATATTGCTTTGCATGATCATCACTACAAAAAAATACACTTCCGTGATGATACGTGTTTGTCACAGTAGGTCGCGTTTTTTGTCATGCATGTACATCCATGACAAATTTATGACAGAATCAAGATAGTCATACATGTGCTGTCGTAGAAGTGTTCCATGACATTACCAAAATTATCATCACGGAAGTGTCCACTTCCATGACGATAAATCGCGCGTCACAGAAGTGCTTTCGTCAAGGGTGACCGACACGTGGCATCCACCATAACGGAACGCCGTTAAGCTATCGGGTCGGGTTTTGGATCCGATAACCCGTTAACAGCCCCGACCAATGGGGATTTTCCACGTGTAAAATCATCATTGGCTAGAGGAAACACGTGTCGGCTCATCGTTGGGACAGATGTCATCCACTAACTGGACAGAAGGCGCCTATGATACGTCGACACGTGGCACGGCCCAACAGTGGCCCATTCCTGTGAAATGGCTGGCCCCTTTGACTTGGTCAAAAGCTGGCGGGCCGGCCCATGGAAAGCCTGTTAACGGCCTGTTCGCATATAGCCTATTTACAGCCCGCTAACCCAAGGCCCGTTACGCCCTATCCGAATTAGGCCCAGTAGCGTCATCTGGGCCATCCAATATGATTCCAGCCCGTTTTCACTTCTGGCCCATGTATAGCCCATGACGTCTTTCGGCCCATATGAGGCCCTTTGTAACTCTTGGCCCATTAGCGGCCCGTGCTGAAACTGGCCCGTAATGAACAGTGTATTACTTTACACCCATTAACGGCCCGTGGTGAAATTGGCCCGTAATGAACGGTATATCACTTTATACCCATTAACGGCCCGTTATTCCGTTGGGCCGTTTCCAGCCCAAGTTAACTTTCGGCCTTCTGAGGGCCCATTTATTCTTGGGCTCATTTGCAGCATTCGGTTACTTGCGGCCCGTTACTGTCATTTTCTGCTTGTGGGCCAAATTCAGCCCGTCGTTACAGTCGGCCCGTTTGTGGACCATTAGTCTATTGGGCCATTTTCATAGCATCACCAAATACGGCCTATTAATGGCCCGTTATGGTCAGCCCATAAAACATACGATTTCCATTAAAGGCCCGTCTACGGCCCATTAAAGGCCCGTACAAGACCCATAAATGAGTCGGCGGCCCATGGATCCTACGAGACGTAGAAGGCCCATGGATCCTACGAGACGTAGAAGGCCCATGGATCCTACGAGACGTACAAGGCCCATGGATCCTACGAGACGTACAAGGCCCATGGATCCTACGAGACGTACAAGGCCCATGGATCCTACGAGACGTAGAAGGCCCATGGATCCTACGAGACGTAGAAGGCCCATGGATCCTACGAGATGTAGAAGGCCCATGGATCTGACGGCCCATGAAGGGCCATGGTCGGGAAAGTTGGCCCCTGTTTGAACGATATAGCATATTCAAAGAATTATCCTACTCAATACTATCACCTCTAAAAAGCATACACTATAGAACAAAGAGATCAAGGCATAGAAAGGTAGAATAACCCTACACTATACAATAAAGAGATTACATCCGATTCTACCCACTGGGCATTATGGTTCGGCACATGTGATAATAAAGCATACACAAACAACAAATTACATACACTGGGCAAATACAACTCATACATCATGCACGCGCATCAACTTAACTCCATTTGAACTATAATCTCTTCAGAAAATAGGATTGGCCGGATTCAGATAGCACAAATTTCAGTCTGCAAAATCTCCAATTCCTTCATGGTTACCTCAGTGCCTTGTTTCATTTTTTGACTCCTGCATCTAATACCTGCATGTCCAGTCTCAACTTGTTGATTATACATTGACAATCATGTACATGTTGTCTTGCCACCTCTAGTTGATGCTCGAGAACATCAGCACATTCCAATTCCAATCCATAATCATTCGGTAATGGCCATGCCGCACTGCTCGCAGATATTTGTGTTGATGTCACTTCATCCTGAAATTTTTCTGTAAGTACACATGACTAGGGCAAAAATATAGTTACAACAGTGAAGCGAACAAGACACTATTTTCTACTACATGGCAAAACAGGACTAACAATAATGTTACACGTCACTTTCAAAAAAAAATGTTACACGTCATGAAGCATAAGCAGGTGATATTTTAAAAATTATAAAAAAGATAGTCTGTGCAGCCTGCATACAGAAATCCCTCTTAGCTCACCAGAGGAGCATGATGTTGGGGCCCAATCGAAAACACAGACAAGTTACAAATTTAGACAGCACGTTGCGTATAAGTAAGCAAGCAGTTGGCCATTCTGTGGCTCAATTAAAGTCTTAGGGAGCATAATGAACAACAGAGGGTTTCATACGAACATATACTACAGTAGGCAAAACTATGCAATCATTAGCGTAGTATAAACTAGATTGTGAGCCTCATGCAATAATAGTTGGTTAATAGACTTCAAAGCTTCAGGCACACTTCGGCAGAGTAATTAAATGGTAAGGCCTTTAATTATGTCAACTAATAGTGATACAAGTACCAAACATCAGGCATGATTATTTGGGCATTTCATTAACCGAGGACAAATAAAGCAATTGAAAAGAGAAAATTAACTATGCCTGAAACAAACAAGGAATTGAACTGTTGAGTTGCATACAGTGACTTACCTTAGCAGGTTGAAGAGGCTCAGCGCAGCTCCTACTTCTCTTGCAAGGCTCCTTCCTAACATCTTGTACTTGGAAATCCTCAATCTTATCTTCATTGCACCCCCTCTGCAAGGTGACACAAAGTAGTTACTCGTCTCCTTGGAAGATAAATATGCATACTTTCCAGTCTATGAACACAAAAGGATGAGATTATAACAAAACAACACCACATAATGAAACATGCCGCATCTCTTGCACTTGCACACAATGAAATGAGCATTTACTATGTCTGCACTATGTAAAAACTAGGCATACCTTCGAACTGGATCTCCAGGTACTCTTGGAGAGCCTACTATAGTGTACAGCCAAACCTTTATGTCACCTATGAGTTAGACAAGGCCCCACTATAGCAGCCCTTAGTGTTTAAATCGTTGACAAGCTCTGTTAGAGTGTTAGGTCAAGAACAACAAGTAATCAAAGCAAACAGTCCTAGTATGGCTGGGTGATGCAAACAAGCAATTGAACAGATGTGTGAGCAAATCTTACATATCAAGAAAAGAAGCAAAGAAGGAGGCTTAAAGACCATCACTTGACTGGCCAGATTTAAGGGGCATTTAAACATCATGTGCAACGTATGAACTAACATAAACATTGCATATTCCAGATTCTACAATGGAATGCACATGTATTAGGTTATGCCATGTATGATGATGCCTAAATGTACAGATAGCAGGCAGGAGTGATTCATCATTCCACGCACAATTGAATTGCAGGTTAAGGGCCAGTTCGATTCCGCCTTTTCAGGGCATATTGTCAAAATAAGCCATAAAAGATGTAAAGAAGTCATTTTTGAGTTATGGGCTTGGGCTTAACTAATTTCGCTTTGGAGGGGGGTGTTTCGGGTAGAACCTCACTAAAAATTGAAGGGAAGGGGAATAGTGAAATGACTCTGTTGTCTGCCTATATTACACTCAAAATGCAACTGCTGACGCCCGTGTCACACCTGACCCTCAAGTAAAAACAAACATGCAAGCATTCATTGCCCTGCCCGCTTGCATCTCCTCTCCCCTTTCCCTCTACCTCGATCCCCTACCTGCAACACTAGGGTTCCTCCAGCGAGTCGTCACCACTGGTCCCATCTGCCTGGTCCTCGACGATGCTATGTCCAGCTAGGCTACATGGCCGGCGGGTAGGGGCAAATCTCCCTGGCTGCTCCTCCCTCTGGCGCCGCCCCTCATTCTCATGGTCTCCAGCAGCTGCTCCACTGTGGTTCGTCCAACGCACTACTCCGGCGGGCGCTGCACAACTACTGCTGATGCCACACTACGGCAGAAGGCACCTTATTCCCCCTCCCCTCCTCCCAGGCCATGGCCTTGAGGTGCTGTTGAAGGATGAGCTCATCCAACAAGGTGAGGATCTCCTCTGATTTTTTGCCAACTTTTCATTCTGATCCACTATACGATGAATTGCTATGAGCTGCTTCTGCTGCTGCTATATGATGCATTGCTATGAGCTGCTCCTGCTGCTGCTATATGATGAATTGCTATGAGTTGCTGCTGCTGTATGATGAGTTGCTATGAGCTGCTGCTATATGATGAATTGCTATGAGCTGCTACTGCTGCTATATGATGAGTTGCTACAAGCTGCTCCTGCTGCTGCTATATGATGAATTGCTATGAGCTGCTCCT